>NC_133329.1:59748482-59933874 GCF_042186555.1 Aquarana catesbeiana
TAGATAGAGGGATTTCCACTTACTTCCAGTTCCATCAGATATTTGTCACCTGACCAGGAAGTGAGGGGAATCTCCCCAATGGGAACTAAGATAGCCAGATAAGAAAAGGTTGTAAACCTTCCCCAATTAAAAATATATATTCATTGCTGTCTTTGTCCCCATTGAGATTTATGTATTAGAAAATGACATAACTTGCAGTGATTGGTAAATATCATGATCCAAATGTCAGAGTTCCTCTTAAATTTGCTGACAATTTGTGCTCACAAAGTGTTCTCCTTTCCATAGTCTATACTAGCATTTCTCAACATTTTACCAGGGAGGAACCCTTGAAATATTTCAGGTCTCAGACTCACCCTGCTAATAAATACTATATCTACAGTTCACAGTACATTAATGTGAACAATAAGTTAAGATATAGGAACAACAAAAAAAATAAGGAATGTGGTGTACTTGGTGTATTTGGCATCTAGGGCTACTCCATATAAAAACAGGATTTTTTTTTTTAATTACAATAATGAAATAAATATTATTATTATTAATGGCCAGAAATCTAAACTGAGGGTGGAAATTGTGTTGCTCCCTCATGTAGCACCCTATAGCTTAGGCAGGGAGCTCCTCACAAATGTACTTGCCAGGAGTAGTTATCCTGGTTGATTAATAGAGATCCATTGATTTCTCCCTAACTTTGGCCTTGTTGCACTTTTCTCTTCTACCACTAGGTGGCTGGGTACTTGGTGGTACTAGATATGAGAAGGGCAACCCAAGGTCAGGTTATGGGTATTTAAGGTATCTAAGCCAAATGGGCAGGGGTTTTCTTGAATCCCTTGGCCTGCTGCACCTATTAATTTGGGTGGAGTCAGGTGATCTATGTTCGGTGCCACCTGGACGGCTGTCTGGGTGGACGTGTATTGTATGCCCCAGGCTGCTAGGTCAGAGATTGGGCCTATCCCAGGGGCATCTGGCTGCCAGGCTGTGTGAGGACCTATCCAGAAGTAAGAGGGCAATGCAGGGTTGGGACTGCGGCTTGCAGTCCAACTTTGCTACACTCAGTTCAGTTCAGTGGAGAAATGCACAATACATTGGTGGTCAGTAGAAATGTGCCACCTTACTTGACGGTACCAAAAGCGACGGTTCTGCCGGCCGGAGAACCTGTCGTGGTCGGAGGTAGAAGGGGAGCTGTCGCCACTAAGGGACCGACCACCTTTACCAGGGACCACAGTGAGTAACTGAAGTACCGGAGCAGTATTGTCACTGAACAGGCACGGTGGAGAATCGAGAAATTTCAGGCGGTGATCAAGTCTGGGACCCAACCAGCAGAGGTGACGCTTGCAGGGCAGCCTTGTGTGCCAAGCCAGGGACCAAGCCAGTCAGCAGGGGTGAAGCTTTAGAAATATCTGGAGTGCCAAGCTAGGGACCCAGCAGGGAAGCATGAGTGACACTTGAGGGGGATACCACCGCAAAGATTGGAGGAGCTCAAGGGATTCAGAGTCAGTGAATCAGGGGGTCCAGTGAGAAACCAGGAGATCAGTGTTAAAGAACTACAAGAGGCAGTTGTAGTGAAGCTGAAGAAACTGTTATGTTTGAGTTAGGAACTGTTAAAGACTGTTGCCATAGGAGACAGCAATCCTGCATGTGCAGATGTGGTTGCTGGGGCCTTTCCCTGCATGGCTGTCCTCCTATTGAAGTCTAGGAGTCTGCCAATTGAATCTACAACAATTTAAGGGTGTCCTGGTCCTAACCCTCTTTCCCCCAAAAATCCAAAAAAGGACTGTTAAGAGAAATAAAACCTCTTTTACATCCAAAAAGTGTCTGGCGCCCAATGACTTTCACCATCTTTGCACCCACTATGCCTCACAACACACTACATATTGAAGGATGTCAGCCATCTTTGGCCTTAGAGGTCCTCATTAGACTGGAAGAGGCTAAAGACTTTGCTACACTCACATTAGTATTCAGTGGAGAAATGCACAATACATTGGTGGTCAGTAGAAATGTGTCTCTTTACTTGATGGTCAGTCGAAAAGGGCACCCTTAGACTGGTGGCCATTGGGAAAGTTCTCCTTACATTTTTGGCCAGTGGGTAAAAAGTCCTTTCAATTTGTGATCAGTGGGGAGAATTCTCCCTTACATTAATGGTCAGTGGCAAAATTCCCCATTACATTGGTGGTCAGTGTGAAGAATCCTCCTTACATTAGAAGTCAATGGGAAGAATGCCCCTTACTTTGGTGTTCAGTATGAAGAATGTTCCTTACATTGGTGGTTAGTGGTAAGAATGGTCTTTGCACTGGTGGTCGGTGGGAAGAATGTCCCCTACATTGGTGGTCAGTGGGAAAATGCTCCTTACATTGGTGATTAATGGGAAGAATGCTCCTTACATTGATGGCCAGTAAATAGAATGCCTTTTACATTGGTAGTGAGTGGGAAAATGCCCCATTACATTGGTGGTCAGTGTGAAAAATGCTCCTTACATTAGAAGTCAATGGGAAGAATGCCCCTTACATTTGTTGTTCAGAGGAAAGAATGGTCCTTACATTGGTGGCCAGTGGGAAGAATGTCCTCTTACACTGGTGGTCAGTGGGGAGAATGCCCCTTAAATTGATGGTCAGTAAGAAGAATGTCCCTTACACTGGTGGCCAGTGGATAGAATACCTCTTACATTGGTGGCCAGTGGGCAGAATGCCCTTTACATTTGAGGTCAGTAGAATGCTCCTGACATTGGTGGTCAATGAAAAGAATGTCTCTTACATTGGTGGTCAGTGGGAAGAATGCTCCTTACATTGGTGGTCAGTGGGAAGGATGTCCTATGCTTTGATGGTCAGTTGGAAGAAGTTCCCCCTACAAATAGCTTAGAAGATTACCGGTGTCAGGTTTTCCAACCAAATTACAGACTGCTTGTAAAAATCAGTTGTTTTTGCTCTTGTCTGTAAATGTCCGTGGACAGGAGCAGGTGTTCAAATAAATATGCCCGTGGCAACCAGTGGACTCACGGCACATTTGCAACGTCAGTCTCCAGTCTTTTGCCAATGCAACACAAGGCCTGTTCTGCATCCCCACGCTCCACCTCCACATCCATATTTGACTCTACCTGGCACCTGGCTTCTTCTAGACCAGGGGTCTCAAACTGGCGGCACTCCAGATGTTGCAAAACTACAAGTCCTATAAGGAATTGCAATTCTAGCAAGCATGACTCCCACAGTCAGAGGCATGATGGGACTTGTAGTTTTGCAACAGTTGGAGGGCCGCCAATTTGAGACCCCTGTTCTAGACCCATTAGACTGGATTGTGGGTAGTCGCTTTTCTAAAAAACAGATGCTGCACTTGGCTCTTTGCTGATTTTCAAACAGCTGAATAACTTGTGTGAGAGACACTAATGTCTACCCTTCACCAAACTGAACTCCAATATTCACCCTTCCACCCACTGAACACCAGTGTCCCCCCTATACGCTACTGAACACCAATGTTCACCCTCCCACCCAGTGAACACCAATGTCCCCCCCCTTTACCCTACTGAATACCGATGTCCCCCCTTTACCCTACTGAACACCAATGTCCCCCTGTACACTACTGAACACCAATGTTCACCCTTCCACCCACTGAACACCAATGTCCCCCCTTTACCCAACTAAACAACAAACCGCACAATTGTCAGTTAAAGGTACAGGTACATCCTCAGAGAACAGTGTTTGCCCACCCCCGGCTGTATATATACAGTGGCTGGGCGGTAAACGGTTTAAGTGGACCTTCACTTTTGTTTTTGGTTTGGGTAACAAATTCCCTTTTAGGCAGATACTTGCCTCCACTTCCTCATTCCTTGCCTAGGTAAAGGGGAGGTGGTGCTGGGTCCACCATGTGCTGTATATTCTCAGTTGGGATCAGGCTGTATTTATTTGCTCCTTTAGGCTGCGTCCAATATTATCGCTTTACCACTGCCCCACAGTAGATTTAGTAGATTTACTGCTACAGGGCGGCCGCTCCATGCAGAATCACACACACATATATATATATATATATATATATATATATATATATATATATAAATATATATATATATATATATATATATATATATATATACACACACACACACACGTTATTCTACACTTCCAGGTTTTGGGCGCGTTTTGGGTGCGCCTGTGTTTATGTAAGGCAGAAACACCAATCTATGTCTTCAAGTAGTATAATCACCTCCCCCACAGTTATTAATCACTTCCTAGGCACACATTTAACCCTTTGATCGCCCCTTTAGTTAACCCCTTCCCTGCCAGTGTCATTAGTATAGCGACAGTGCATATGTTTAGCACTGATCACTGTGTTAGTGTCACTGGTCCCAAAAAAGTGTCAAAAGTGTCAGTTAGTCACTGATTTGTCCACCGCAATATCGCAGTCCTGCTATAATTCGCTGATCGCCACCATTACTAGTAAAAAAAATAAAAATAACCGGGATCACCCGGTTACGTAAACGGGTAACCCCCCCCCTGACACCACGGGGAAAGCCATAGGGAATTTCCCGTGCGTCAGAGGGGGCGGGGGAAAGAAGAAGACATTAATAAAGGAATTGTCAAAAAAACGGCTATTGTCTTTTTTAACATTTTTGACACTTTTTTTGTGAAATGGTAGGGGTACTTGTACCCCATTACCAATTCACACGGGGGGGGCGGGATCTGGGGGTCCCCTTGTTAAAGGGGGCTTCCAGATTCCAATAAGCCCCTCGCCCGCAGACCCCTACAACCACTGGGCAAAGGTTGTGGGGACGAGGCCCTTGTCCCCATCAACATGGGGACATACTCCCCATGTTGAGGGCATGTGGCCTGGTATGGTTCAGGAGGGGGGTGCTCTCTCGTCCCCCCTCTTTTCCTGCGGCCTGCCAGGTTGCATGCTCGGATAAGGGTCTGGTATGGATTTTTGGGGGGGTCCCCCTTTTTTTTTTAATTTAGGTGCGGGGTTCCCCTTAAAATCCATACCAGACCTGAAGGGCCTGGTATGGATTTTGAGGAGGACCCCCACGCCATTTAAAAAAAAAAATTTGGTGCGGGATTCCCCATAATATCCATACCAGACCTAAAGGGCCTGGTATGGAATTTGGGGGGACCCCCACGCATTTTTTTTTTAAATTTTGGTTCAGGGTTCCCCTTAATATTCTTACCAGACCCAAAGGGCCTGGTAATGGACTGTGGGGGAATCCCATGCCATTTTTATCAATGAACTTTTATGTGTATTGCCGAGACCGACAATTCATTATAGTCGCGAGTACTTTTAAATTACTTTTTTTCCTTTAGAAATGTCATTTTGTGCAGGGACTGTTGTAAACACGGGAAACATGCGCCACTTTACAGGCATACCATAGACACCCCCCAGGTACGAAATTTAAAGGAATATTTCACTTTTATTGTTTCACTTTAAGCATTATTAAAATCACTGCTCCCTTTTTTTTGCATTGATCCATGTCCCCTGGTGCAGGACCCAGGTCCCCAAACACTTTTTATGACAATACCATGCATATTAGCCTTTAAAATTATCACTTTTGATTTCTCCCATAGACTTTTAAAGGGTCTTCCGCGGCTTTCGAATTTGCCGCGAACACCCTAAATTGTTCGCTATTCGGCGAACGGGGGAACAGCTAATGTATGAGTCGAGCGCATGTTCGACCCGAACATAAAGCTCATCCCTAGTGGGTAAGGATTGGGATTTCCAGTGCATGGTTATCGTTTTTTTGCGTAAAACATCACTATACGTATAAAGGATTGTACATTTTTGGATAAATCTTCATCGTCAATTTATCCCAGCAGACATCTAAGAGGATTGCAAATGCTAGGCATCTTAGCTACAGAGCTGATAAAGCCCGTGACTTCTGACCAGAACTTCCTTATTGGAGCGCATTCGACAGTAAGTGAAAGAATGTACCATCAGCTATTCCGCATCGAGAGCACAAGGGAGAAGGCAATCTCTGCAATCTATATAATAGGCATGGTGTGAAATAGGATCTATATAGTAATTTGGTCTGGATCACCTTGTCCCTTGAGGAGACGACAGAGGATACCTCCCTCCAGACATCCTCCGTCAACTCAGGTATGTCGGAACGCCATCCATGCTCAATGGTAGTAAGTCTGCTAGTTGTGGAGTGGAGTAAAGATGCAATAACTTTTGCGCAAACCAATCAATATAGGCTTATTGGGATATTGGGATATGCAGCAGAATACATATTGGCCAAAATTTTCACAATATTGCGGTTGTGGGGACTTGGAATACCCTCCTTGTCTGTGGTTACTTATATAAACTTGATACATTTCTGATTGCTTAAGGAACCCTAGTAATGTCTGGAGGAACCCTTGGGATCCTAGGCACCCTGGTTGAGGAAGGCTACTCCATACCTCCCAACATTTTGAGATGGGAATGAGGAACATCTTCTAACAAATGTATGTAGGCATAGGACACGCCCCCTGCCAACCCCCTTAAAGGAGAATTAACCAAAAAAAAAGGATACTTAAATCCAGAAGGGATTTTTACCACTACTATTCCTTTATATTGGCTTTTAAAATGTACAAATAAAGCAATTAAGAAATTGAATGAAAGGTTTAGCACTGGGAAAAACTTTTTGAAAGATGAAAAGTGCATTTTATATACAACTATATAGATCAGACCAAAATGAGGGACAAATTGAGGGGAAAGAGGAACAGGGACAGTCCCTCCAAATCAGGGACAGTTGGGACTGGCTTTGCTGCTCTATGCTATGCTGTTTTTGGACAGGTTATTTTTTAAAATGCCCCTTGAAAATATTAGAAATATGCAGTTACTTTAGTTGACACAAGATGACAGTGTAGCTTCTAGTTACTATGCAATCTATAAAGACTGCTGTATATGGACTTCTTCAAACATTTTAAGTATGGCGATTGTTTCTTTTATCTTGAGGATGGATCCAAAAATTGTTGAGAAAATTGTCCAGGAAATGGCTGCCTTCTCACCCAAGATGGGTGAAATCGAAGGCGTCCCCATGCTACAAGACATATGCAAAGAGTGGGAAGCGATACACAGTTTCCAGGCTCGTGATGGTGACATGGTGGTGGCATCGTACCCCAAATCAGGTGAGAAATGGCTTAGCTTTTTAGCAGAATAAATAATCCAGGGGTATGATTATGAACCACGGGGTCCTGAGGTAACACCTTAAAACTTAAAGGGTAATCAACTAAGTTTAATTTTTAAAGCATATCTACACTTTTGTTGAGAAAACATCAGACTCCTTTGGGTGATCATTGTACATTGCAGGGACTTTAACAAACTTTCCTACCTTTTTCTGCTCTGAAGAAATAGCAGTTTGTTTCACAATGTCCTTTGCAGACGGATTCTGAATCGGAGAGTCGGTTCACCACCTGGCGCTCTGTTCTGGTGAGAAAAGTTGCCGTGTCCGCATCCCTTTAGAAGTATTTAACCCTTGCAGAGTATCTCACCATAATTGAAATTTACATTGAAGGGGGGATGTCTAAAATTTGACATATCTTATTGCAGACAAAATCAGTGATTCAATCACGCAAGCAGCATATTACATTTCTAGGGGTGTTCTGTATACCTGTACAGAATCCCCAGGTTGCCATATCCTATTGAGTTTTACACAAAATTACAGCAGCTGCAGATTGAAAAGGAAAAGTTAATTTTATTACCATTAAATTACTATTGTGGGTTGTATAGCAATTGTATATGCTATTTTTTTTTATTTGCTATATTTTTTACGCAAAAGTGGAGCTACCCTTAAAGTTGATATTTTTTTAACTGATGTTTTACATATTATTTTTTTCTTTTTTTGCTTTGTTGGGTTTCTAAATAAAGACAGCAGCAGTTGGCTCCTTTCAGGCACTCTGTCTCCCACTAAAACAATGGGGGGAGTCATGTGGAAGGAGAGGGGAAGAGTCAATGCTCATTTTTGTGTACTGTCACTTTAAATTTCTGTGAAAGAATATCAAATTACACTAACATCCAAAAAAAATTACACTTAATCTGAAACAGCATGGGAGGATTTTATATATATGGGAATATTTTTTCCAAGGCAAATTTTCCCAAAAAAATTCACAAAGGCAAAATTGGATATTTTGCAGCTAGAGCAGTTTCTCCCAAATCACTCCAATTACTCCTAAAAAGTCTAACTTCCTATGATTTAGAATAATTTTAGAGACAATTGCTGCAAAGGCAGCATCCTTCAGATTTATTATCTTCGATGTCCATAAATTAGGATCTGCGAGTAAAAAAAATTATAAAGCAAATTAAGTAAAAATTACTTAATTCAAATTTGCCAGTAAAAACCTGAATTTGATGGTCCAAAGAAAAAAAGATGTTTATTTTATTTTTTTATTCTGAAGAGGTTCTGTGTGTAAAATCAATGATACACATTTCCAGAGGGGAATCTCCCTACCCCAGCCGGGGGGTTGTCCTAGAAATCCGGTTTTATAATGGCGTTGTGTTGCTGTCAGGTACGACCTGGATGCAGGAGATCATGGACTTGATCCTTCAGGATGGGGACGTAGAGAAGAGCATGCGAGCACCATGTTTCATCAAAGTGCCATTTCTTGAGATGGCGAAGACATGTAAGTGAGAAAAAAACCACTAAAACATCTTTGATGCAAATATAAAGTGGCAAACCTTAATTCTATGGTAACCAACCACTAAAATCTAATTGAAGACAATACAGTTCTACACTAATTAAACCTTCGCCTTTACAGAAAAACTGGTCTGCTGCCAGCACAGACCAGAAGGATTTTAATTGGTCAGGGGCGTCCATGTGACGGTGCTGATCAATCGCAATCCATCTGGTCTGTCCTGGCAGTGCAGAACAGAGAAGAGAGAGAGCTGGTGATTTTAAATCCATAGACTGGTGGAGCAGCTGCAGGAGCCCTGACAGCTCAGGATCGCCAGAGGTAAGTACAGCATGAAAGCAGGGTGTTAGGTCACCTTTTTACAGTTTTTCTTTAAACTAACACTTTAAATCACATTAACATGATCTCGCTGGCAGTATGAATATATATGCAGGTACTGAGTGGGTGGGCTTTGGTCAGGTTCTTTTTTGGGGAGCTGGTGGGCATCATGATTGATGATGGATTTACAATGAGGGACTTTTTGGGGGGATTTTTATTTTTTAATAAAGGGCTTGTCAAACGTTTGGGTGTCTATATTCTGGGTTATATCTTTTTTTTGTGAATGAGTAGGGGTACTATGTGCTCCTTATTCACTCATAGGGGGTGGGTATCCAAGGTCCCCTCTGCTATTAAAGGGGGCTTCTGATAAAAATGTTGGTGCTGTGTGTGATCATCCTGGTGTTTTCCCTCAAAATCACCAAACACTGTGTTTCCATGTTTTATTCAGCATTAGAGTTTGCGAATGCCATGCCATCTCCTCGTCTGCTTAAAATACATTTGCCAGTTCACCTTGTGCCGCCATCTTTTTGGGAGAAGAACACAAAGGTGAGAGATTGCCGGTGAACTGCAGTACAGAACAGCACTCCTTTTTTAAAGTGGCCCTATTATCCACCAATTAAATAGAATGTCATATGCACACAGCAAAGATGTCCTTAAATCCAGTAACAAAATAAGAGAATTAAATGTTTTATAGGAAGTCTAGGTTGCTATTGTGTAGCGTCAATAACAATGATGCATTCTGCTCCGTCAGATTGTCTACGTGGCCAGGAATCCTAAGGACTGTATGGTCTCTTATTATTACTTCCACAAGATGGACCAAACAATGCCAGACCCTGGGCCCTGGGAACATTTCTTTAGTTTGTTCCTGTATGGAAAAGGTGAGCACGCCATAGAATCTGAGCAGAACTATTGCTCCACAGTTAATCTTTGGGTCTTATAACGTTAAGATCCTGCTTTCAATTCACACCAGGTCTTTAGCTGTGAGTTTCCCTCCCAATACATACTAACTAGTAAGATATATGAAAACCACAACAATGACCTTCTCCTATTTTCTCCCTTTTGATCTCTTAAATTTACCATTGAAAACATTTTGTTATAACGGTTCAATAAGTGCAAAAAGGAAAAGAAAATGTTGATCCTACCAGAAACCTAGATGACCATGTATTGTTTAGAACAGGGGTCTCCAAACTGTATAAACAAAGGATCAGTTTACTCTCCTTCAGATTTTAGGGGGGCTGGACTGTGGCCAGTGTGATTATAAAATGTCCCAGAATCAGTGAGAGTAAACACTGGCCATCGTTGGTTTAGCAGGAGGAATAAAGCCCCATGGTTGATATCAATGGGAGGAATAGTGTCAGTGGCAGGAAAAGTGCCCCATCATTTCTCTTCGCAGGAGGAATTTGTGCCACATCGATGATGTCAGTGGGGGGAATAGTGCCCCATTGATGGTGTCAGTGGGAGGAATGGTGCCTCATCATTGGTGTCAGTTGGAGGAATAGTGTCCCAGGGCCAGATGGAGGCAAGCAAAGGGCCATGTCTGGCCCCCAGGCCGCAGTTTGCAGACCACAGGTTTAGAAGCCAAGATTCCCCTATTGATATGCTAACAAACCTGTTGGAATAGTTAATGAGGCTCAGGACGGGAAATGATCCTACAGGAAGTGTGTGTGTGGGGGGGGGGGGGTACAGGGGACTAGAAAAATCCATGTGCTGAGATCTGGTGGAAGCTTGGCAGGACCCTGAGAAGCTTTGCAGGACTCCAAGAAGTAATGAGCAGTCTGGAAGATCCTGGAAAATTACTCCATCATAAAGAAACTGAAAATAGGAACCTTACCTGGGGATGACACAAAATTTACAACCCAAACTTTTAGTGTATCCCTCTTGCAAACATTAAACATGCTAATTTGCTGGGAATTATAGCTTGTGAATATTATATGCATAATTTGTAATAATTTGTATGTCTTCTATTGTTTCCTAAAATTTTACGTAGTTTGTATGAACGGATTTTTTGTGCAGTAAAGCAAATTAATATATACTACAGGTTTTTGCTTCCTTGCTTCTCATGCAAAGAACCCTAAAAGACGTAAAGCAAAAGAGGTTTAGATACACTTTTTATCTGTGATGAAAACATTAGAATGGATTGGTATGAATAGTTCCGCTGAATTTTTGAATAAAACAAATAAAACATTAAATAGGTATACTCAAACCTTGGTCTCATTGCAAGCGGTCCTGAGAAATCCCTAGATCATGGTCTATGTGAAGTGATTTTGGATCACTAAGCAGAACCTGAGTCTATCTTCTGCTAAGTTTGCCATAACTTCTCACACTATGTTCTGTTATTATACAGGACTTTACTGGTCAAAACTCAAGTGGAAAGGAATGTATTTCATAATGTTGTGACCATGTTCTCTCTGCTCTTAGTGTCTTGGGGAAGCTGGTTTGACCATGTCATCGGTTGGTGGAAAGCCAAAGATAGACATCAGATCCTGTATATCTTCTATGAAGACATGATAGAGGTGAGCTACGGATGTCCAAATGGAGTGTTCATGTCTAGTGTGTTTTTGATCTTTTTTTAAAACCAATATTGTTCATTTTGGGCAGGACCCACAAAGGGAGATCCAAAAGGTCATGACCTTCTTGGAGAAGGATCTTCCTGAGGAGGTTCTGCAGAAAATCGTACAACACACCTCATTCAAGGTGATGAAGAAGAACCCTATGGCGAATTTCACTGTCCTCCCAACTTCAGTGTTTGACCAGACTGTTTCATCCTTCATGAGGAAAGGTACCTTACTAATCCCTTGGAGGTTTATTTGATATGGGGACACAAGGCATTTCTTTCTAGATCTTCATGAAAGGGGGTCGCCAACCAACTTTTTGTATACTGTACACTTTCTCAACCTTTTTTAACAATGAGGAACCCTTGAAACAAATTTTCGGTTTTAGGGGACCTCTGTTAATGTTTTTATTATTACTATATCTACAGCTCACTGTAGATTAGTGGGATGGCCAGTGGGAAGAATGCTCCTTACATTGGTGATCTGTGCGCAGAATGCTCCTTACATTTTTGATCAGTAGAAAGAATGCTCCTTACAATGGTGGTCAGTGGGAAGAATGCGCCTTACATTTGTGATTAGTGGGAAGAATGTCCCTTACATTGGTGGTCAGTTGGAAGAATGCTCCTTACATTTGTGATCAGTGGGAAGAATCCCCCTCTTACAGATAGATAAAAAAAAAACCAGTGGTGTCAGTAGAAACTTATCTGAGATGCAGAAATTGCCCCATGCTCAAGGAACCCCTAGGAACCTCTGGAAGAATGGTGCTTGAGAAAAGCTGGTAAAGAGGCTTGGATAGACAATATTATGTATTGGTACTATATCTTATGTTGGCCTGTGGTGCCAAGAGACCCCCAGAGGTTTTATCTCTATCTGTATCCCCGCCTGGGGAGATTCACCCTCTCTATTAGTCTTGGTGACCATTGTCACTGCTATGGAAGGTGATAGGACATCAATCATTTTATGGTTGTCACCAGTACACAAGGTGGGGGGATAGTAGGGCCATCTATTTCAGTGACAGTCACTCACTTCCTTTTATGGCTCTGGTACAGGAAGTCAAGGGAAGTCTTCCTAATAGGACACAGACAGCAGGAAAAAAAACTTCAGAGGAACTTTCAATTATCCTTACTCTATAAAAAAAACAATCAAAAGAAAATGTTTTTTGTCTTACTGCGTACCTTTGCCATTTGCGCCATTTTACTAAATAAGCCTTTTTGCCCTTCATATAGGTCAGGTCAGCGACTGGAAGAATCATTTCTTGGTGTCCCAGAACATCCTATTCGATGAGGAATATAAAAAAAGAATGGCAAGCAGTAGGCTGCGATTCCGCATGGAACTGTAAATTTAAAGGACCATCTATCACATATTTTTGCATCCATATACTGTATAGTGATGACAGGGGAAGAAACCATCCACCATTTCTTACTATTTTATATCTTTAAAGCGGAACTCCAGGCAGATATAAAAACCATAAATTAACACAATATTACAAATAAAATTGCAGCAAATCATATAAAGTACATACATAATAAAAATAAAGTGATAAAAGTCCCACTTCAAGAAATATGTTCATCCAAAGATCTCAAAAGAAAATAGTCCGCATCCACCACCGCAATGAGATATTATCACCAAAAAACTGTATCTCCTTTCACCAAATGGATAAACTGTGCACTCACCACAAATGTATGCTGCCAGATAAGCACCAAACAGGCATCTATATCCAATATAAACGCAGAGAAAATTGCGCTTAGTGCAAAAAGAGATAATGCACCAACCTATATTCCGGACACAAAGCAATTACAAAAATAACTACTCTAAAAGGTGTGCAAAACCAATATCTCTGTAGTAATCAATACTAAAATGTGTAAAAAAAAATAGGTTGACTCATTTTAAACCATAATAAACAATGTGCATCAAATAAATGGTAAAATAGCAGCCCCCTAACATATAATTCACTTGTGCATAACAAAGAAGTAAACTTCAAAGAAAATTATATACTGTGCCTTGAAAAAGTATTCATACCCCTTGAAATTTTCCACAGTTTGTCATGTTACAACCAAAAACGTAAATTTATTTTATTGGGATTTTGTGTGATAGACTAACACAAAGTGGCGCATAATTGTAAAGTGGAAGGAAAATGATAAATGGTTTTCAAAAGTTTTTTACAAATAATATATGAAAAGTGTTGCATGCATTTGTATTCAGCCCCCTTTACTGTGATACCCTTAACTAAAATCTAGTGGAACCCATTGCCTAATTACCTAATTAGTAAATAGAGTACTCCTGTGTGTAATTTAATGTCAGTATAAATAAAGCAAAACGCTATGTGTGGCAGAAGACTAACACTGCACATCACCCTGAACACACCATCCCCACCGTGAAACATGGTGGTGGCAGCATCATGTTGTGGGGGTTTTTCTTCAGCAGGGACAGGGAAGCTGGTCAGAGTTGATGGGAAGATGGATGGAGCCAAATACAGGGAAATCCTAGAAGAACACCTGTTAGAGTCTGCAAAAGACTTGAGACTGGGGGGAGGTTCACCTTCCAGCAGGACAACGACCCTAAACATACAGCCAGAGCTACAATGGTGTCAGAAACCAGGAATTAGACTGAGACAGAAGTACAGTTAAATTACACATTGTTTAATAATAATAAAAAAAGGTAAACAGAGTAAACGTAGTCAAAACATAGCCAGAGTTCAGGAACCGGAACGGATAGTCAGACAAGTCAAAATGTCAGGGAGCCAGAGATGAGTGTAGTAGAACAGCAAGCAGGATCTGGAGCCAGAAGGAATGTCAGCCAAGCAAGTCTTTAACAGGAACACAGGAGAGCGTCTCTAGAGATGTGACCAAGGCGAAGGCAGAGATCATCTGGGCTGGACGGCTTAAGTAGGCAGGACTGACGAGCAGGATATCATCAACAGGCGAGTCACTGTGGAGAGATAGGGGCTGGCAATTAGCCAACAGTTGAGCAGCCAGCTTAAAGAAGGAAGGGCTGAGATCAACCATGACAAATGGAATGGCTTAGATCAAAGCATATTCATGTGTTAGAATGGCCCAGACCTAAATCCAATTGAGAATCTGTGGCAAAACTTGAAAATTGCTGTTCACAGATGCTCTCCATCCAATCTGACAGAACTTGAGATATTTTGCAAAGAAGAATGGGCAGAAATGTCCCTCTCTAGATGTGCAAAGCTAGTAGAGACATCCCCAAAAAGACTTGCAGCTCTAATTGCAGTGAAAGGAGGTTCTACAAAGTATTGACTCAGGGTGGCACTATACAAATGCCCCCCACACTTTTCACATATTTATTTGTAAAAAAAAAAAATTGAAAACCGTTTATCATTTTCCTTCCACTTCACAATTATGTACCACTTTGTGTTGGTCTATCTCACATAAAATCCCAATAAAATACATTTACGTTTTTGGTTGTAACATGACAAAATGAGGAAAATTTCAAGGGGTATGAATACTTTTTCAAAGCACTGTAAAAGTCCAAATGTGAAATCTTGAAAATGATGAAAGTCCACGTGTACAAAATCCCAAACCATCTCACAGACAAATGTGCCAGCTGCCTTACAAAACAGTAATGATTGCCAAATAATAAGAGATGAGCAGCACAGAGAAAGGTGAGGCCAAGGGGAATATTGTGTTGTACACCGGCTGTTGATCCCTGGCACGGTGTGTATTGCCTGTGTTACTCTAACTTTTGTGAATACATCTACTTTTAATAAATCATGTGGTTTTAGCATACTACTCTATGGTCTTTTGTTCTTTCTCCTACCCGTTATTACTTTCTCTCCCTCTCTCGTTCTCCCTCTCCCCTTCTCACTTCCTTGCTCTCTCTCCCTTGTTCTTTCTTGCTGTTCCCCCGCCCTCCTCCCACGCCCTGACTGCTGCAATCTTTGTAGCGTGCTGCTTACTTCTGACCCTTGCACTTTATACTTGATGTTATACGGTACAACACCAAAGGATTCAACATTTCAACAGCTACTGGTTTATGAAGTTCTTCGTTGAGGTAGGCTCAAAGTGTGCAGAAAAGTATATATAACGGAAGAGTTATCATTTAAAAAAAAATATTCATTGGTCCTGAGGTTTATGTGTGTCTGTGAGGCTGGCACTGATGACTTTTGATGACATTTTGGCATATGTGTGCAGTGTATACAGTGAACAGGTTCTGTTTGATCAGCCTCCTTTAAAGCGGAGTTCCACCCAAAAGTGGAAAAATAAATTTTTTTTGGGGGGGGGGAGTGGGTACCTTTTATTTGGTGGGACTTCCTGTCCCACTTCCTCCTTCCTCTTCTCTGCTGCCTAGCCGACTCCTCCTCTTGCCCTAGGCGGCCCCTACCTGCCAGCAATCTTCTGGGACACTTCACAGGTCCCAGAAGATTGCCTGGCCAATAGCAGAGCACAGCGTGACTCACGCATGCGCAGTGTGTGCCCAGCCGTGAAGCCGTAAGCTGTCACGGCCGGGTGCCCACAGTTGCTATAACGGCAGCGCGGAGAGGAGGAGGAGAGGAGCGAGGCTCCGGGCGCCCGCTTCGCTGGATCCTGGGACAGGTGAGTGTCTGTTTATTAAAAGCCAGCAGCTACACTTTTTGTAGCTGCTGACTTCTAATAAGTGAAAAAAACGGGTGGAACTCCACTTTAACCACTTCAGCTCTGCAAGGTTTACCCCCCCCCTTCATGACCAGGCCATTTTTTGCGATACGACACTGCGTTACTTTAACTGACAATCGCGGTCGCGCGATGCTGTACACAAGTAAAAAAAAATTTTCCCACAAATAGGGCTTTCTTTTGGTGGTATTTGATCACATCTGCATTTTTTATTTTTTGCGCTATAAACAAAAACAACCAACAATTAAAAAAAAAAAAAAAAACAATATTTTTTTACTTTCTGCTATAAAACATATTCAATAAATAAATGTAAAAAAAATCTAAATTTCTTCATAAATTTAGGTCAATATGTATTCTGATACATATTTTTGGTAAAAAAAATCCCAATAAATGTATATTGATTGGTTTGCGCAAAAGTTATAGTGTCTACAAACTATGGGATATATATATTTTTTTTAACTAGCTATTGCGGCAATCAGCGACTTATAGCGGGACTGCGTTATTGCGGCAGACAAATCACACACTTAACTGACATTTGACACTTTTTTGGGGACCAGTGGTACTAATACAGTAATCAGTGCTAAAAATATGCATTGTCACTGTACTAATGACACTGGCTGGGAAGGGGTTAAACATCGGAGGTGAAGGGGTTAAATGTGTGCCTAGGTTGTGCTTACTCACTGTGAGGGAGGTGCTTTGACTAGGGGAAGGCAAAGATCCATGTTCCTGCTTAGCAGAAACACAGGATCAGTGCCTTCCCTTCTGACAGAACAGCGGTCTGCCTTGTTTATGTAGCACCCTGGGGTTTAGTCAGGGAGCTCCTCACAAATTTACTTGCCAAGAGTAGTCATCTTGGTCGATTGATAGAGATCTATTGATTTCTCCCTAAGTTTGGCCTTGTTGCACTTTTCTCTTCTACCACTAGGTGGCCGGGAACTTGGTGGTACTAGATATGAGAAGGGCAACCCAAGGTCAGGTTATGGGTATATAGGGTATCTCAGCCAGGGGTTTTCTTAGATCCCTTGGCCTGCTGGGAGAACCTATATATTCGGGTGAGTTTAAGTGATCGGTCTTCTGTGCCACCTGGATGGCTGTCTGGGTGGATGTGTGTCGGTTAGGCCAGAGCTGCTAGGCCGGAGATTGGGCCTATCCGACACACGTCCACCCAGACAGCCATCTGGGTGCCCTATCACACAGTCCTATCCAGAAATAAGAGGGCAGCACAGGCTGGGATTGTGGCTTGCAGTCCAACGAAAAGTGACGGTTCTGTCGGCCGGAGACCCTTTCAGTGGTCCGAGGTAGAAGGGAAGCTGTCGCCACAAAGGGACCAACCGGACCACAGTGAGTAACTGAAAAAGCACCGGAACCATATTCTCACCGAACGGGCACGGTGGAGAAACGGGAAACTTCAGGCGATGATCAAGTCAGGGACCCAACCCATGGAGGAGACGCTTGCAGGGCAGCCTTGTGAGTCAAGCCAGGGATCTTACCGGTTAGCAGGGGTGAAGCTTGAGAAGTATCTGGAGTGCGAAGCTAGGGACCCGCTTGAGGGAGATACCACCGCAAAAGCCTTGAGGAGCTCAAGGGATTCAGAGTCAGTGAATCAGAGGGTCTAGTGAGAGACCGGGAGCCCAGTGTTTAAGAACTACAAGAGGCAGTTGTAGTGGAGCTGAAAGAACTGTTACGTTTGAGTTAGCAACTGTTAAAGGACTGTTGCCATAGGAGACAGCATTCCTGCATGTGCAGATGTGGCACCTTGCTGGGGCCTTTCCCTGTATGGCCGTCCTTCTATTGAAGTCTCGGAGTCTGCCAACTGGATCTATAACTACTTATGCCCTGTACACACGGGGGGACTTTTCAAATAAACTTGTCCGCCGGAACGAATACGTTGGACAATCCGACCATGTGTGGGCTTCATGGGACTTCCGATGGACTTTTTTGGTCGAAAATCTGACTGACTTTAGATTTGAAACTCCGCCGGAACCAGTTCCTATTGGGAAGCCCGTTCGTCTGTATGCTGGTCCGAAGGACCAAATACGACGCAAGGGCAGCTACAGCACCTGCGCGTGAGAATGTTTCCAGCATGATCCTATCGCGCTGGTTCTCGGCGACAGGGTACTATACACCTCGCGCTTGCTGCAATAGGAAAAACACATTTTCCTATTGCAGCGAGCACGAGAAAGAGGAAGAAATGTCCCTTAGGTCTGGTATGGATTTTAAGGGGAACCCCCTATGCCGAAAAAATGGCATGGGGGTCCCCCCAAAATCCATACCAGACCCTTATCCGAGCACGTAGCCCGGCCGCTCAGGAAAGGGGGTGGGGATGAGCGAGCGCCTCCCCCCCTCCTGAACTGTACCAGGTCCCATGCCCTCAACATGGGGGGGTGGGTGCTTTGGGGAAGGGGGGCGCCTTGCGCCTCCACTCCACCCCAAAGCACCTTGTCCCCATGTTGATGAGGACAAGGGCCTCTTCCCGACAACCCTGGCTGTTGGTTGTCAGGGTCTTCGGGCGGGGGGTTTATCGGAATCTGGAGCCCCCTTTAATAAGGGGGCCCCCAGATCCCAGCCCCCCACCCTATGTGAATGAGTATGGGGTACATCGTACCCCTACCCATTCACCTGGGGAAAAAAGTGTCAATAAAAAAACACACTAGACAGGTTTTTAAAGTAATTTATTAGGCAGCTCCGGGGGTCTTCTTCCGACTTCGGGGGTCTCTTCCGACTTCTCCGCTCTCTCCGGCCTCTTCTCCCGGTGTCCGTTTCTTCTCCCGCTCTCTGGCCTCTTCTCCACTCTCCGGTTCTTCTTCCGCTCTCCGGTTCTTCTGCCAGGCTCCTCCGCTATCTTCTGCTCTTTTGCTGCTCTCTTGCTAGCGGAGGCCCGGTCTTCTCCATCGTCTTCTTCCCTGTTCTCTTCTTCCGATGTTGACACGACACTCTCTCCCGCTGTAATGCTGTGTTCATGGTGAGCAACGACTTATATAGGCATGGGGCGTGGTCATCGGGTGATGTCACCCGGTGACCCCGCCCCTTATGACGGCACAGTCCCGGGGCATGCTGGGACTGTGACGTCATAATAGGCGGGGTCACCGAGTGACATCACCCGGTGACCACACCCCATGCCTATATAAGTTGGAGAAGTCGGAAGAGACCTCCGAAGTCCGGTTGTGCGTGCGCGAGTCCGTTCGTTTGGAAAGTCCATCGGAAGTCCGCCGAAAGTCCGTCGGGAAGACCGGCGTCGGACCTAGTCTGCTGGTAAGTCCGGTCGTGTGTACAGGGCATTAGGGGTGTCCTGGCCCTAACCCTCATTCCCTCAAAAATACAAAAAAGGACTGTCAAAAGAAATAAAACCTCTTTTACATCCAAGAAGTATTAATATGTGTGTTGAGTGCGCTACTCTATTTGCAATACACCACTCTGTTTAGCATTGTGTACCCCCAAACATTTCTAAACACATAACATATACCTTAATTAATTAATTAATAATAGATAATATTTCCAAAGACATCAGTATATAGAACAACGTGCCACAAAATTCACAATGTTCCAACATACGGAAAAAAACCCACATTCATGTGTATATAAATTTAAACATGTGAGTTTCACAAAAACAAAATAAAAATATTGAAAAATATCACAAAAGATTATCACAAAAAGTTATATAGTGTCTAAAAGTCCATGTGCAAAGTGCAATGTGCAATAAATTCAAAGGTTACTGTGCAGCCTTCCTTCAAGTTTACAACATTTGTTATCCGTGATTCATCGTGACATAATCACCACTTCCGTGACAAACCACCACCATATGGATTGGCCACTCACCAGATGTGTTTTTTTTCACAGAAAAATTTTTATTAAACAAATCAGCATTACAGTACAAGAACTTAGTACAGTCATTATGGTAAGAATAATAACAGTGGGAATTACCCTAAAACAATAACTACTGATTATCAGTTGTTCCAGATGTGTACACAATAGAGTTTTCACTTAACCATAGCTTTCATGGGTCATGTAATCTCAAAATTCTTGGATAATATGAAGTATATAACCCAGTATTCAATCAAGCCTAGTAGGGGCGACGGGGAGGGGGGGGGGGGTAGGCGGGGAGAGAAGAAGGGGGTGGGGAGGGAAGAGGAGGTAAGAGGAAGGAAGGCGGGGGGGAGAGGGAAAGGGAGGGAAGAGGAAGGAAGGCGGGGGGAGAGGGAAAGGGAGAAAAAAGGAAGGGGATGAAGGGAAACGGGTATAAGAAGATTAGACTTGATATACAGGATGTCCTCTCCTATGTTTCATGTCTTACTTATGGGGTAGGGGGTTCAGGGTCCCCAGAAGCGTCTATCCAGGATGACCAAATTTTGTCAAACTTCCCTGGGCATTGCCTGCGTACGTCAGTCTATACAGGGGAAATACCTTGTTCACCGACCTTATCCACGAGGCCAGGGTAGGAGGCTCCACCAGTTTCCATCGCAGTAGAATTTCCCGCCTAGCATAGTACAATGCGAAGGTTAGACACAGTTTATCATACCTATCACCCTTGACATCCTCCAGATGACTGAGCAGTAGTATTTGGGGATCAACCGGTAAGTCTGAGCCTATAACATTACCCAGTGTGGAGGCCACTGCTGACCAAAAGGGTCGTAGTTTGGAGCAAGACCAGACCATGTGCCAGAAAGTACCCACTTCTTGTCTGCATCTCTGACAGTTGGGATCTCTTTGATGGTATATGCGCGCCAATCTCTGTGGGGTGAAATCCGCTCTGTGTAGGAACTTGAATTGTATGAACCTATCCCTTGCAGCGATCATGGAAGGAATGTAGGAGATTAAACACTCCTTCCACTCCTCCTTATCCAGAGAGGGAATATCAACCCTCCACTTTTCCCAGATTTTAGTTAATTTCGCATCATACTCCACCGTAAGGTATAAGTATATTGTTGAGAGAGGCTTCCCCATCACGCTGGAGGTCAGGAGCCTTTCAATGGAGTCCGGTTCCAGAGTGAGGGGGGCAGGGAACTGAGCCTCAAAGGCGTGCTTCAGCTGCCAGTATCTAAATTGGAAGGAGGATGGGATAGCAAAGGATTGCCTCATGGCTTGGAAAGTCATAAGCCTGCCATCTTTAACTATATGTTTTAATGTGAGGATTCCCTTTTTTTCCCAGAGAGAGGGGTCCGGAATAGTGTAAAAGTGGGAGAGTAGAGGGTTACCCCATAGGAGCATGTGGGGTGAGATGTAGTTGGGCTTCCTATAGATTTTCCTAGCCTCCTGCCATACCCTCACAGTGGTCCGCATCGGAGTTGTCATGGACAAGCTGGCCCTAAGACCGCGAAACGGGAGATTGCTAAGAGCAGCAAAGGAACCGAGGATGGCTGCCTCGAGAGTAACCGCCGGATTCTGCGTGGGCTGGGAGAACCACCACCGAATCGTGACCAAAACAGCTGTCCAGTAGTAGATTTGAAAATTCGGTAGCGCCAGTCCCCCCCCCCCCCCGAAAGTGGGAGATATAAGATCTGCTTGGCCACCCTGGGTGGTCTCCCAGCCCAGACAAAGTGTATCAACAGACTCTCCAGCCTTCGAAAAAAAATCTTAGGGATGGGTAGGGGTGTGTTGCGGAAAAAATATAGATATTTCGGGAGGTAAATAATTTTTAGTAAATTTACTCTGCCGACCGGGGTCAGTGGAAGGGAACGCCAAGCAGTACACCTAGCCGTAAGTTGTGTCGTGAGTGGTCGCAGATTGTTATCAATTTAGTCTTGGACTTTACCGCTAATTTTTATCCCCAGGTATTTGAAGTCATCTACCCATTTAAGCTGTGGGTGAGGTATTCTAGAGGTCGAGGGATGGAGTGGGAAAAGAACTGACTTATCCCAATTAATGCGAATCCCAGAGTATCCACCAAATCGGTTAATCAGCTCGAGTGCAGTCTGCAAAGAGGACGACGCATCCGCTAAATAAAGCAGAGCATCGTCCGCGTATAGTGATATCTTCTCTTCAATGGGACCCACCTGGAGTCCCCTTACCCCAGGGTCGGCCCTCAATAATATAGCCAGGGGCTCCATCGCCAGAGCAAATAGACCCGGGGAAAGGCGACACCCCTGTCGCGTACCTCGAAACAATTGGAACTTTCCCGAGAGGCTTCCGTTAGTACGTATTCTTGCTGAGGGGCACTGATATAACATGCAGAGCCATTTCGTGAAACCCGGGCCAAACCTGAACCGCGAGAGCACTTCCCATAGGTAGCCCCACTGGAAAGCCTTCTCCGCGTCGAGCGTATGGAGGCGTCTGATATTAATGTCAGTTCCTCTCCCGGGCATAAAGCCCGTTTGATCCCTGTGGATGAGAGCAGTAATTACCAGGTTAAGCCTGTTGGCCAGCACTTTTGCCAGTACTTTTGCATCCACATTCAGGAGGGATATAGGGCGATACGAGGAACACAACGTGGGGTCTTTCCCCGGCTTGGGGATCACCACTATGATCGCTTCGCTCATAGTGTCCGGGAGTTTTCCGAGGTGCGTCGATGCAGAGAAGAGGCCCTGAAGTTTATCGACTAGCTCCGCAGCATATTGTTTATAAAACTCCACAGTGACACCATCGGGTCCCGGAGTTTTCCCTGTATGCATTGACTTAAGAGCCTGTAATATCTCTAAGGACATGATTGGAGCATCAAGCTTGTCACGATATGTTACAGTAAGGTTCGGGATGTCCATGTGGTCTAGGTATGCCCCCAGATCCTCCCCTCTATAATCCACCCTGGACCCATAGAGGGATTCGTAATACTCTGCAAAACAGCGGTTGATCCCCTCCGGGGTATGGATCAACTGTCCCGAGGAGTCCCTAATGTGTGAGATGCTCATTCCGCCTGCCTGTTCCCTGGAAAGCCAGGCCAGCAAGCGACCTGACCGCTCTCCCTGCTCAAAAATCCGTTGGGATTGAGCCAGCATTTTCTTCTGGGTAAGAGAAGTACGGAGATGAACCACCTCCTTCGTCAGAAGTTGTAGATGTGAATAGTGCGCAGAGTCTCGGGTACGAACAAAAAGAACCTCCGCACTACTCGCCTCCCTTTCAGCCCTAATCAAGTCTGCTCTGCGCTCTCATCGGTCTGGTAATGTCCCCTCACCGTGGCCTTAAAGGCATCCCACACAACTACAGGGTCAGCCGAGCCCTCGTTTACAGCCCAAAAATCAAGCATTTCCGTTCTAAATTGGGAGTCTACTGCAGTGTCTGAGATCCAAAATCTGGAGAGCCTCCATATCCTTTCTACTGAGCCAAGGGAAAGGTCCAATGACAACAACAAGGGTGCGTGGTCGAAAATTCCCCTAGGGAGTATTTGTATGTCTGTGACCCGTGGGAGGACTTGAGCCCCTGCGAAGACCTATGCGGGGCCGAGTGGCATGTTTATGCCCTGGTCTGGGGGTGACGCCACACCAGGGAACGCTTGACCGGGGAGTTCAGTCCCCTGGTGTTCCAGGAGATGATGTTAAGGGAGGACATGACCACTAGGAATATGGAGAGTATTAGGATCAATAGAATTCACGGCTCCCGGACCGGACCCTGTCCCCCGAAGTGGACACATCTGTAAACAGTGCAATGCTGATGGGTCAATTTTTTTTGTACAAATATCAAACAAAAACAAAACCAAATTAACAACAGATAAAGGATACCAAAATCAAAAGTAGATGAAATTAGCCCCATTAGGGGAACTTACCCCACCCCCCACCCCACCCAACCCCCCAGAACTGAGGCAGGTTTCAATCCCTAACTTATACAGCTCACCGGCTGTAAAGGGGGTCCGTGGAAGAGGCAAACTCACCCCCCCCGAGACTTCACATGGGGGGGGAAGTAGTAGTTTAAGCGTCTTATGTATGTGAGATCTCCGCTTGTGATACAGCAGGCTGTGGGGACTTAAAAAAAAAAAAGTCAAACGAAGGGAAGTAGCCATAGTGCGACCCCACAGTGAATTCGATCCATCTTTTTGGTGGAGATACCAAACCGGAAGTCCAGCATTCCTCAAGGAAACAAGCATATATAGAAGAAGGTTTATATTTCAACAATCTCCTGACCAAGTTCTTTGGCAGGGGCACTATCTTAGAATTTCCCTGGTAGGGATCATTTCCCCACAAGTCCGCACACACCATGGATTGAACTGGGCATAACTTGTGCAACATAATAAGTCATCCATGTGGAAGTTTGTGTGATAACGGAGACCTGGGCCCAGGCTATGGGGAGTAAACAACAAAAGAGGGTCACACAGCACATACCAGGAAGATCATCAGCGAATCTGTGGTAGCGAGTCCAGCCAGGCAGAAGCCTCTCTCGGAGTGGTAAAGAAGCGAGTTGTCTCGCCGTCCTGGACTCTCAGGCGGGCAGGGAAGAGTACACTGTAGCGAATGCTGCGTGATCGTAGAGCCGCTTTGACTTGGTCAAAAGATTTCCTGAGCTTCTGGGTCTCTACAGAATAGTCGAGGAAGATCATCAACTTTGTGTTCTGGAATCTGAGTTCCCCTACATTTCTAGAGGCGCGGAGGACTTCGTCTCTATCTCTGAAATTAAGGAGACGGAGGATGAAGGTGTGAGGGGGGATCCAGGAGGCCCCGGCTTAGGCAGGATGCGGTGGGCCCTCTCCACCGTGAAGTAAGGTGACCAGCGGGCCTCGGGTAAAAGATCACGAAGCAGGCCCTCTATAAAGGAGGTAGGGTTGTTTCCCTCCGCCCCCTCCGGTAATCCAACAATACGAAGATTATTACGTCGGTTTCTATTCTCCGCATCCTCAGCTCTATATTCAAGGGCCTTTACTTTGGTTTGAAGCGTACGGAGTGATGCTCCATGTTCTGCAATGGTATCTTCAGTGGTACTCAGTCTCTGCTCCGCCTCAGTGACTCGCGATCGGATTTTATCTGGACTGCTTCAATCTTTGTTGTTAGCGTGGATTGGCAGGTAGCAATGGCTGCCATAACATCTGCCAGCCAGAGGGGCTGAGAGTCATCCGACTCCATAGTGATTATCTGCTGAGCCCTTTGGGTGCTGCGTGTATGGAGGGCCTCCAGGGAGGGACAGCTGAGCGTCGGAGGGGAGTCCAGTTGTGGTGGGAAGGTCAACTTTTTACCCCCTTTGGTATATTTTGCGCTGGAGTTCCTGCGCCTCATTCAGGTAACAGTGGCCCAGATTTGGGCGATTATCGACAGTTAGCTGTGGGAGCCTGTCCGCAAAGTGAGGAGTACTCAGGCAGTAGGTAGGGCAAAGTGAGTGTCCCCTTCAATAGTCCTCCCCCCTCACCTGCAAGTAGATGGTGCAGAAGTAGAGTAATTCAGGCCTGCACTGACCAACAAGGGTTTTTAGCCCATCCACCTCTCTGCACAGCCTGGGTGGGAGGGATGTGGGCGCTCTAGGATCCGTTCCTGCAATCAGGCAGTCCTCCTCAGCTGTCCCAGGGTCTCCTCTACCAGATTAGGAGGATCCGGCGATTCCCCAGCCACACCGACGGGCCGGAGCCGCAGGAGAGGCCGCGGCCTAGTAAAACGTGGGGATGGGAGAAGCAGCAGGGCCAGATTACAGGGTATCTATCATTGAGGATCAGCTCACCCTCGTCCATCCAGTGTCTGCGGCACCCGATGAGGCCCGGGAGTGGATCCGACCACGGCAGGGGCTTCCCGGTTCGCCGCGCGGGCCGGCAGGAAAGGCCGCGGCTTCGGCCTAGTCACCCGCGGCAGGCCGGGAGCCGATATCGGGACAGGAATAAAAAAAAATCTCCTCGGTCTTTGATGGATAGGGAGTCCCCGGGTCCCCCCCAGACAGCAGCTATGTGATTACTTCAAAATTAGAGCCGATGAATCCGGATTTTAGAGACGGCGTAGCGGAGCTCACTAAGGAATCAACCGCTCACAGCGCCATCTTGACCACGCCCCCACTCACCAGATGTTTAATGAACAATGCGCCTTCGGTTCATTAATAGGGATAACCACTCCACCTGGTTCATATATGTGCTGTCCCCAATGCGCTACATATGAGCCTTAGTTTTCCTCATAGAAAAATATATGAACAACGATCATTGCGCAATAAGTTTAAAAAGCTGTTTATTTTAGCCAAATAAAAGAATATAAACTCACATTTAAAAGTGCCCTTGAGCCGGCACTAAGCTGTTCCAGCAGTTAAGGATGGGTGTAGAAGGTGGCGTGGTTACCGGTGCGCAAGCCGAGTTCGGGCGAAGTTCATATCGCACATAAAAATAAAATAAACAGCTTTTTAAACTTATTGCGCAATGATCTTTGTTCATATATTTTCTATGAGGAAAACTAAGGCTTATATGTAGCGCATTGGGGACAGCACATATATGAACCAGGTGGAGTGGTTATCCCTATTAATGAACCGAAGGTACATTGTTCATTAAACATCTGGTGAGTGGCCAATCCATATGGTGGTGGTTTGTCACGGAAGTAGTGATTATGTCACGATGAATCACGGATAACAAATGTTGTAAACTTGAAGGAAGGCTGCACAGTGACCTTTGAATTTATTGCACATTGCACTTTGCACATGGACTTTTGGACACTATATAACTTTTTGTGATAATCTTTTGTGATATTTTTCAATGTTTTTATTTTGTTTTTGTGAAACTCACATGTTTAAATTTATATACACATGAATGTGGTTTTATTTCCGTATGTTGGAACATTGTGAATTTTGTGGCACGTTGTTCTATATACTGATGTCTATGGAAATATTATCTAATATTAATTAATTAAGGTATATGTTATGTGTTTAGAAATGTTTGGGGGTACACAATGCTAAACAGAGTGGTGTATTGCAAATAGAGTAGGGCACTCAACACACATAATAATTCTTTTCACCGAATGGTCTATTTTGAATGCAGCAACTCAAATTTTAAGGGAAATATTATTGTTTGGTACACAGTTTTTTGCACCGGTGACACATATACGTTTGCATCCAAGAAGTGTCTGACGCTCAGTGACTTTCACCATCTTTGCACCCACTATGCCTCAAAACCCACTACATATTGAAGGATGTCAGCTATCTTTGGCCTTGGAGGTCCTCATTAGACTGCACAAGGCCGGAGACCTTGCTACCATAGGTGTGCGCACAGGGTGTACCAGGTGTGCCTGGGCACACCCTAATCACCTTGTGTGGTGCATATTCCCCCCTGTTTAGACCACTGATATTTCATCCAAAAAACAATGTTACAAAATAAAATAATTTTAAAAGAATAAAAATACAACTACTGACACTGTCCACTGCCCTACTGACACCATCAGTACATATACACATGCATATGTATTTGAGCTTTGGGGTGCACACCCTAATGCAATAGGCTGCGCACACCTATGCTTGCTACATTTACATAGGCAGATTGTATTTCTGCCTATGTAGCAGGCGACCGTAAGCGCGCCCGCTGTCCTGCGGGAGTGCCGCCGGCCATGCGCGATCGCGGACACGAGAGCCAGAACAGGGATGTGTGTGTGTGTAAACACACACACATCCCTGTTCTATGAGGAGAGAAGAGACAGATCGTCTGCACCTACTAGCTAGGAAAAGCGATCCATCATCTCTTCTAGTCAGTCCCATCCCCCTACAGTTAGAACGCTGAGGGAACACATTTAACCCCTTGATCGCCCCCTAGTGTTAACCCCTTCCCTGCCAATGACATTTACAGTAATCAGTGCATTTTTATAGCACTGATCGCTGTATAATTGTCAATTGTCCCAAAAATGTGTCAAAAGTGTCCGATCTGTCCGCCATAATGTCGCAGTCTCGATAAAAATCTCAGATCACCGCCATTACTAGTAAAAAAAAAATAAATAATAATAAAAATGCCATAAATCTTTCCCCTATTTTGTAGACGCTATTAATCAGTATACGCTTATTACGATTTTTATTACCGAAAATATGTAGAAGAATACATATCGGCCTAAACTCAGGAAAAAATGTGCTTTTTTTTAAAAAAAAATTGGGGATATTTATTATAGTAAAAAGTACACATTATTGTGTTTTTTTCAAAATTGTCGCTCTTTTTTTTGTTTATAGCGCAAAAAATAAAAAAACGCAGAGATGACCAACAAAAGAAAGCTCTATTTGTGAGAAAAAATGGACGTCAATTTTGTTTGGGTGCAACGTCGCACGACCGCGCAATTGTCAGTTAAAGCGACGCATTGCCGTATCGCAAAAAAATGGCCTGGTCACTGAGCAACCAAATCTTCCGGGACTGAAGTGGTTAATAAAATTCTATTAAAATAGAATAAATACAATTATTAAATAATCCATTATATGTCCGAAGCTGATATTGTTTAGTACAGTGTATGTTCTTGTTAAGTGTGAGCTTATTTTATCTTTTTTGCATTGTTGTGTTTACATGAAGCCATTTATGTTACTGTGTATGTGGTTTCTGCTTTATTTGACAAGGTTGTGGTTTAGTGACCCTCATGGAATTTATTTGAGATGTTGCGTTTGTTTATAGCAGTATGTTTGGTTTCTACATTTTTTCTTTTACAACTGTGGAAACATTGCTATATTTAAGTGCTGCCTTTGTCTCCGAATCAGCGGCGGATGGTGGTATATTTTTTTTTGAGGGGGGCCATCTCAGCTGCAAAGGGGGGGGGGGGGGCAACTCCATATTGAACCCTACAGACGAAGACTGGGATGCCATTAAAGTTAATGTGCCCGGTATTGAGGTGGTTAAAGAACGTTTCCCAATGGAAGTGAAGGGGGAAGGTCCTCAGCGCAAGCTCCTTTTTGTTTTACAGACGCTCAGCCAGTATCAGGAAGCCATTAACCCTCCGTATGCTGAACTTTCTAATTCTAGCTCTGAGACTAGAAGAGGACGGCGTAGCCCTGCAGTGAAGATTGCTACAGGATCCAGTTGCCTGCATAGTGTGGGACATCCTTCATTACAGGTAAGTGGTCACTATAGGATAATAGTTAAGCTTCAGATTTAAAAGGGGTTACAATCTGTGTTATTGTTACATTGTAAATGGTTTCTATATAACATTGCTGGACTAAGCATTACTCATTATGTTGTTTGATTAGTACAGGGGTCTCTAAAACGTTGTAAACAAAGGGCCAGTTTACTGTCCTTCAGGCTTTAGTGGAAGTTGGACGGTGGCCAGTGGAAGTAGAAAATGCCCCAACGTCAGTGGGAGTAAGCAATGCCCCCATCGCTGGTTTTAGTGGAAGGAATAGTGCCCCGTCACTGGTTTTAGTGGGAGGAATAGTGCCCAATCACTGGTTTTAGTGGGAGGAATAGTGACTCATCGCTGGTTTTAGTGGGAGGAATAGTGCCCCGTCACTGGTTTTAGTGGGAGGAATAGTGCTCCATCACTAGTTTTAGTGGGAGGAATAATGCCCCATCACTAGTTTTAGTGGGAGGAATAATGCCCCATCACTAGTTTTAGTGGGAGGAATAGTGCCTCATTGCTGGTTTTAGTGGGAGGAATAGTGCTCCATCGCTGGTTTTAGTGGGAGGAATAGTGCCCCATCACTGGTTTTAGTGGGAGGAATAGTGCCCCATCACTAGTTTTAGTGGGAGGAATAGTGCCCCATCACTGGTTTTAGTGGGAGGAATAGTGCCTCATCACTGGTTTTAGTGGGAGGAATAGTGCCCCATCACTAGTTTTAGTGGGAGGAATAGTGCCTCATCACTGGTTTTAGTGGGAGGAATAGTGCCCCATCACTAGTTTTAGTGGGAGGAATAGTGCCCCATCACTAGTTTTAGTGGGAGGAATAGTGCCTCATCACTGGTTTTAGTGGGAGGAATAGTGCCCCATCACTGGTTTTAGTGGGAGGAATAGTGCCCCATCACTAGTTTTAGTGGGAGGAATAGTGCCCCATCACTGGTTTTAGTGGGAGGAATAGTGCCTCATCACTGGTTTTAGTGGGAGGAATAGTGCCCCATCACTGGTTTTAGTGGGAGGAATAGTGCCCCATCGCTGGTTTTAGGGGGAGGAATAGTTCTCCATCACTGGTTTTAGTGCGAGGAATAGTGCCGCATCACTGTTTTTAGTGGGAGGAATAGTGCCCCATCGCTGGTTTTAGGGGGAGGAATAGTTCTCCATCACTGTTTTTAGTGGGAGGAATAGTGCCTCATCACTGGTTTTAGTGGGAGGAATAGTGCCTCATCACTGGTTTTAGTGGGAGGAATAGTGCCTCTATGCTTGTATGAGTGGGAGGAATAATGCCCCAATGGTGGTATTAGTGGGAGGAATGGTACCCATCATTGGTGTCAGTTGGAGGAAAAGTGTCCCAAGGGCCTGTTAAAGGCAAGCAAAAGGCTGAATCTGGCCCCAGGGCCACAGTTTGGGGACCACTGGATTATAACATCGGATTCAGGATTGAGGACTTAGAGCCTCCACTTAAATTACCAACACCAAGCACAGCCACCCCTGTTTATCCAACTAAAGTAAACTATAGGCAGTTCGAAACTCGGCTGGTTCAGCAGGGATCGGCCGATATTCGAACCATGTGTGGGCAGGCTGATTGTACCCAAATTGGTTGATCGATCAACCAATATGTCAAATTTTTCAGGTGATTATTGCCGGCAGCTATAGACCTGCTAGCAATAAGCACTGTGTGTTCTCTTGGCAGGGACGGCTTCCCTCCCCTCCCTGTGCCCCAACAAACAACAATAGCTCCGCGGGAGGTAATCAAGTGATTTTCTTTGCTGTAACCTGTGGGTTGCCAGAAAGAGAATCACCATCATCTATGGCCAGCTTTAGTCTGCATTCACACCTAAGGATTTTGTGAATGTGTGCAAAACACATATCGCGCTTGTGGTGCCAATTCAAAAAGTATAAAATACAACACACACACAATACATTGTAATCTTATTGGATTACATTACTGTATCAAATCATTTGACCTCAGTTTGCCCCCAGTGCTTTGTCCAGTGCCCTGCTTGCAGTTTTTTTCAAATAACATTTTTATTAATATGTTTGTATTACAGGAATACATAATATGTAGAAAACAATAAAAGAAAGTTGCAAATCACATTGTATAATAATTCATTATTAAATTCTAAGACAGTAATGGTCACGTGTCTGAAGACGATGTATGTGTGTTAATATCTTACAATCTCAAGTAGCAACTTCTTTTTAAAGTAGTGAGAGTCACAAGAGTACTCAAGGTAGAGGAAAATGAATAGGAAAGAAAGAAGAAAGAGGGAGAGGTCATCGTAATAGCTTGTTTACCTGGTCATGGTGGATCCTCCCGAAGATGCCACAGCTCCCACACCTTATCATGAGCCTCCAATCTGTCCTGCATCCTGGCCGTCATCTTCTCCATCAACTCCACATCCTTAATTCCAGCGTATAAGGCTTCAGGAGTAGGGGGGAGACTTTTTTTCCAGTTTAGGGCAATAAGACAGCGTGCCGCTGTGAGGATGTGGCGCGTTAATTTTTTATAAGGTGTGGGAATCATTAGCTGTAAAACTCCCAAGAGGAAAAACTTGGGGGCCATGGGGATCTGTAACTCTAGAAGACGGGCCAGCAACTGCTGGACCATATTCCAGAAAGAAGTAATCAGTGGGCAACTCCAGTAAATATGGAGGAGGGTACCTCTATCTTTTTGACATCGCCAGCAGCGATCAGAGCTAGTGGGGTATATGGTGTGGAGGATATCTGGAGTCATATACCAGAAGAGGAGGATTTTGTAGGTGTTTTCTTTGTATAGAGTACAGAGGGAGCTTTTTGCCGCCTGGGTCCATATCATCTGCCATTGTTCCTTAGGAAGTTCCTCATTGAGGGCTTTCTCCCATTTGATCATATAGGCATGTTTACCTTTGGTTTCTACTGGGTAGGCATTTAGTAGTTTGTAGATGTCGGAGATTAAACCTTTCTGGGCAGTGCCCGCCAGGATTAGATTTTCAAAAGGTGTTGGGGGGGAGAATTGCAGGTCAGGAGATATGGACAGGGCATAGTGGCGTATTTGCAGGTAACTATAAAATGCTTGATGAGGTAGGTCAAATTTGGTCTGAAGGTCAGAGTAGGGCAGTAGCTTGCGTGATCTAGGGTCCACTAGGTTGCCATAATGGAAAAGATTCCGTGACGTCCATGGATAGGACATTTGGTGAGTGAGACTATCTGGGATTTTGGGGTTACAGACAAATGACGTCAGAAGTGACCTTTCTGAGGACAGTTCATGTGAATGGGATAGCTTGCACCAGAGTTGGCGAAGCTGGGACATGGGTCCCAATAATCGCTCGGGAGGCACCCCTGCATTCGCACTCCACAGTAGGCTATTTGGGTGGATCGGGGCCAACCAGATTTTTTCAATTTCTGTCCATTTATTATAGGACCGTTGGGTGAACCACGAGGTTATTGCATGTAGTTGGGTGGCTTGGTAGTATTTGATAAGGTTGGGGAACGCAAGGCCTCCGTCCGAACGTGCCGCCATCATTACCGATTGAGATATTCTATGTCTTTTATGATTCCAGGTGAATTTGAGTAGGTCAGATTGGAGTTTTCTCAGGTGTTTGTGTGGGACAGGAATAGGTAGTGTTTGGAAGAGATAAAGTAGCTTCGGGAGGATCGTCATCTTAACCGAAGCGATTCAACCTAGTAGGGAGATGTGGTGTTTTTTCCAGTTTAAGAGCAGGGTTCTAATGGAGCGGAAAAGGGGAGGGAAGTTTTCCTGATATAAAGTATTGAATTTTGGGGTGATGTGTATTCCCAGATATTTCAAGGAAGTGGTTTTCCAGTGGTAGGAGAAGTTGGCCTTCAGATTCCGTATCCGAGATATTGATTGGGAGGGCCTCTGACTTGGAGAGGGCTCCGTATCGATCAAGTTCTGCATGTAAATTTGGAAGGGAGATTCTGGGCTGAGTCAGGCTGAGGATCACGTCGCCAGCGAATAATGAGATCTTAAACTCCCTTCCCCTGACCGGTATTCCTCGAATATCTTGGTTGCTTCGAATGGAGGCCAAGGGTTCAACACAAAGTGCAAATAGCAGGGGTGACAGTGGGCACCCCTGGCGGGTGCCATTAGTTACGGAGAAGGTGGGGGAGAGGGCAAAGGGAGTCCTGACGTGGGAGGAGGGATTAGAATAGAGGTGCTGTATAGCCTTCAAGAAAGGTCCCTGAAACCCAGTATATTGTAGCGTGGCAAACAGGAAGGGCCACCCAAGGCAGTCAAAGCTAAGTAGCATCCAAGCTAAGTAGCAAGGACGCCGAGTTCTCCCTGTTCGCCACGTCCACTAAGTCAATCACCTTCCTAGTGTTATCGCCCGCCTGTCTGAGAGGGACAAAGCCCACCTGGATAAGGGATGGGAGGACCATATTCAGGCGCATTAAAAGCAGTTTTGTAAAGATTTTTAGGTCCGAATTCAGCAGAGCAATGGGTCTGTAGTTGGCGCATAGGGTAGGGTCTTTATCTGGTTTGGGGATCAAGGTGATGAATGATCGTTGCATGTCTGATGGGATGGGAGAGTAAGGAGTGTGCCTTATTGCCCTTATCGTAATATACTTGTCTTAACCTGAGGAGGGCCTTTTCTACCCGGCCCATAGCTAAATCGCTTAGAGTCGTTCGCAGGTTTGTAATTTTCTTAAGAAGGGATAGGGTAGGGGACCATTGCAGTTGGCATTCTAAAGCTCTAAGCGCCTTCTCAGTTTGGAGTTTTGTGGTTAGGGCATCTTTTTTCATGGCAGAGGATAGTGCCATACATTTGCCTCGAAGTACTGCCTTGTGGGCTTCCCAGAGTGTAGGAAGGGATATGTTGGGGGTGTTATTTTCAGCAAAATAATATTTTAAGGTGGAGGTTAACTCCGTTTTCGGTGGGAGGTGCTGGAGGAGAAATGTATTTAATTTCCAATTGTAGGGTCTACAGTTGGGGGAGTCTAGGTCCATTGTGAGTAAAATAGGTGCGTGGTCGAACCATGAGATCGGGAGAATCTGTGCCTCGCGTGTAATTCTAAGCATGGAGTTGTTGACAAAGAAGTAGTCGATGCGGGAGTGCGTTTGGTGGGGAGCTGAGTAAAACGTGTACTGCCGGTCGCCTGGGTGGAGAGCCCTCCAGGCATCGAAGAGAGCATATCGTCTAGAGAGTTGGCGAAAAAGCTGCGAGTCCCTGAGGTCTCGAGCCAATGACGCCCGGGGGCTCACCACGTGGCGGTCCACAGTTGCTGAGTGGGTTAAATTACAGTCACCCCCCACCACCAGTAACCCGTGTTCAGATTTAAAGAGGCGAGTAAACATTTTAGACAGGAATCTATATTGTTTGACATTCGGAGCATAAAGGACACAGAGAGTGAGTGCCTGCATTTGCCACTGGCCCTGAAGGATGACAAAGTGTCCATGAGGATCACTGTAGTGATCCGTGCAAGTAAAGGGAGACCCGTGTTTAATGAGTATGGCAACCCCTGCTCGTTTATGAGGACCTGAGGAGTGGTATATTTGGGGAAATTGTTTAGAGGTGAATGCAAAGGAACCCCCTTTATCAAAGTGTGTCTCTTGGACAAAAATAATGTCCGCTCCAGACTGTCTAAACTCCCTCAGCGCCAGATGTCTCTTTTTATTGGAGTTTAGGCCGTGGACGTTTAGAGATAGAATCTTAGCCATGACGTCAAGTGAGGGGAGGAGGATGCTTTACCTGATGTGGAGAAGATGTTCCGAGAGCTGGGGACCAGGAGTGGGCATACTTCGGGAGGAGAGCCAGGCAGATTCCGTGAGCTTCGTGGTGGAACGTACGATGATGAAGAAGAAAAGGGGAGAAAGAAAAGTGGAAAGAGAAAAAGGTAGTTAGTACACAGTAAACACATAGAAACTCGAACAAGTGTTGTCATTTAACCAGGAGGGGGGTGAATGAGCGTGAGAATTTCTACTCTCTCGAGTCTCCACAGAGACATGCCCATAAGGTAGACTGAAAAGTAAAACTGGGGCGCAAGGGGGGGACTGGATATGCCGCAGTGTCCAGGGCAGAGTCACCAGTATTATCAGATGGTAGAATAGTCCATCAACAGGTAACATATGGAGTGGTTGCGGATAGTTCAGCCATTTCTGTGTTTGGTGCTCTTGTGAGACGCGTCCCTGTTCTAGGACCTGTTAGATGAAGAGACCTTCTGCCAAGTTGTGGGCGGTGTTGGTGGTGTGGTCACAAGATCCCAATCCTGGAGTTGGGGAACAGATATTCCTAGGTCGTTGCAAAAGACTTGCAGATCTTCCGGGTATCGCAGAGTGGCAGATTTGCCTTGGTTTTTAGCTTTGAGGCTAAAGGGGAATCCCCAGCGGTAGGTGATGCTTTCATCTTGCAGGGTACGCAGTAAGGGTTGAAGGAGTCTGCATTTTTGTAAGGTGATCCATGAAAGATCCGGATACAATTGCACTTGGGCATCGTTGAAAGTCACTTTGCGTGCTAGTCGAGCCTGCCGCATAATCTCCTCTTTCAGGGGATTGGAACTGATCCTACAAATGATGTCCCTTGGTTGTGAGGTGGCGTTCTTAGGACGGAGGGCTCGGCGGGCTCTGTCCATTTCAATGTGTTTGGTGATGGGTTCGCCTAAGAGATTGTTAAACACATCCTGTAGGGTATTCTGTATGTCTTCAGGGCCTTCGGCTTCTGGGATCCCCTCACTCGGATGTTGTTTCTGAGTCCCCTATTGTCTGAATCATCCACATGATGCTGCATATCCCTCAACATGTTGTGGTGGTCTGCTCCCTGGAGTTGGGCCCTGTGGACCACTAGCTTAGTTTCTTGGATTTCTTCTTCGGCCATTTCCACTCTATCTGCTAAGTGTTTAAGGCCTGACTGGAGCACTTGTATTTCTGAGCGACATGTGGACTTTACGTCCTCTATCAGTTGTCTAAAGTCCTCTTTAGTGGGGACCTCCTGCAAGTATGTTTGCCATTGTGGGGGTGCAGGGTGGGGGTGGGCTGGCTCTGAGGTCTGCTGTGCTGGGAATGTGCAGGGTGGCAAGGGTTGAGGGCTAAGGGTAGCGAGGTCCCGAGCCTGATGTGTTGGTCTTCGCGGCGAGTCCCATGGTTCTCCCCAGGTTGGTGCCTGAGCAAGTGGGGGGACCCCTATTGTCCCGACTCCCTGAAGGTGGAGATGGGGGGGGGACACTTTCTGTGCATAGGTGGCCGGCGGTACTGCCTGCTCTCTGGGGGAGCCGGGGGCCTGTGGGAGGGCCAGTCTCTGGGCCTTGGGGGGTGGTGATTTAAGCTCTGCATGGCAGAGGGCTGCTGGACTCATTACAGGCTCTTGTAGCATCTGGCTGGCTGGGTACATAGGACCTGGCAGGGCCGGAAAGTCCACATAGAGGTCTGAGGGAGTTGGGGAACCGGGATCAGTTCCATTGGAGCAAGGGTCTGGTGCCGTCCTCAGCAAGCGAGGGAATGCATCTGAGCATTGTGTGTATTGTTGGAGGGGGGGGCCCGTCATGGTGCTCTGTAAGCCATGCGGTGCTGCCTCATAAGAAGCGGATCCTTCGGGAGCACTCACCGCTCCAGATAGGGAGGACATGACCGAGGCGCCCATCGGATCTGGCGCATAGTCCGTGGATGTCATGTGCGGTGGATGAGGCGGCGGGGAGAGCCGATCGGAGGTCTGGTAGTGGGCCGCGGAGGTGTCCGGTGCCATTTTGTCTGTGCCACTGTGAGGCATGTCCGTCGGGGGAAAGAAGGACCGGAGGTCCGTGGAGGATCCTGGTGGGGGTAAAGATGATCCCCTGGCTGTTGTGGATCTGGTGTTCCTGGATTTGCCCATGTGAAAGCAGCGAAACGTCCCCAATGCGCTGATGATTCATGGACTGAGAGAGAGCAGGAGAATCAAGCTGCCATCCAGAGCGGCTTCTGGTAACGCCCCCCCTGCTTGCAGTTTTATCGTTCTTTCTGACATTCTTTCTGCCTGGAAACTGGAGAACATCCATGACATCCAAAAAGCGTGCCTCTACATCAAAAGCGGTTTATGACCTGCTTGAAAACAGCGATATTGATTCAGAATCACTTGCAGAATTGAGTGATAGTGATCCGTGGGGAAATTCGTGATCAGACACAGAAAGTGATTTTAGCGAATATTCTGCGACTGAGCTCAGTGATGTGCGGACTTGGTGCTCTATTGACTGTGGTACGAATCACGCAGCGCCCCCAAGATTCTCGTTTACTGGAGCACCTAGTATGAAAGTGGACGTTGAAGATGACAACCCCTTGGCATACCTACAACTATTTCTGACCGATGAGGTTATTGAAAATATCGTTACGGAGACAAACCGGTACCAAGAGCAACAAGCTACTACGCATGGGAAGTTTTCAAGAAGTAGAAAGTGGGAACCAGTGACCAAAGATGACATTTGGAAATTTCTGGGCCTAATAACACTTCAGGGAGTGGTGGGGAAACCCCTGCAGAAGTGGTATTGCACAACTAACAAATTACTTGCCACTCCATTCTTTGGCACGGTCATGTCAGAGTACAAATTTTCCCTGATGATGAAGTATTTGCACTTCAAAAACAACAAAGAATTTGATAAAACCTTTCATCCTGCACCAAAACTCAAGAAAATTTGGGAAGCATATCAAATGATTCTGAAGAATTTCAAACAGAGCTATGTGCCAGATAGAGATATTAGCATAGCAGGGGCGGACTGACAACTCATGGGGCCCCTGGGCAATCAGAGATTATGGGGCCACACAGTATATACACACAGTATACACATACATGTACACACAGTATACACAGACATGTTTCTATTGGCTGAGAAGGTACTGGTGAGGTGGGGCAGCTATAATCTTGGGATTTTTAGACCAAAAGGATGTCGGTAAGGGACATTTCAGAGACAGATGTAAAAATAACACAGATTTTTACATACTGTCCCTGGTTTTACTGAGGCTGGCAACCCTGATGGGCCCCCTAGTGGCCCAGGGCCCTTGGGCAGTGCCCGAGTGGCTCAATGGTCAGTCCGCCCCTGTAGCATAGATGAAAGTCTAATGGCCTACAAGGGAAGGCTCAGTTGGGTACAATATATTGCATCAAAGAGAGCACAATTTGGCGTAAAATCCTTCATGCTATGCGAATCGTCATCTGGCTACATTTGGAATTCAGTCACATACACTGGAAAAGGAACAAAATCCAACCCAAAATACAGCAACTATGGAATGGCAACATCTTCCATTCTTTCACTGATTGAGCCATTGCTAAATCAGGGCTATTGCGTAACTACCGACAACTTTTACACATCTCCTGAACTTTATGAGTTTCTTCTTCAGAACAAAACGGATGCCTGTGGAACCATTAGGCCTAACCGGTGTGACGTGCCGCCAATGTTTCACAGTGAGAAGCTGAAGACTGGAGAAATGGTTGCCTAGCAGAAAGGCAAAATGATAGCACTGTGATGGCGTGACAAGAAAGATGTTTTTCCCTAATGAGTACAGTCCATAATACCTCCACTGTTATGGTACGCACAATAGGTGGGAAAGATATCATGATTTATATTGTAAAGCGCTGCGTAAACTGTTGGCGCTATATAAATCCTGAATAATAATAATAATAATGAAGCCACAAGTAGTGATAGACTACAAAAACACCATGGGAGGTGTTGAAAGAGCCGACCAAGCAATGACATTCTATCCAGCAATGAGGAAACAGCAAAAAAAGTACTACAAGAAGATCTTCGGACATCTTCTTGAGCAATGCTTGTGAAATGCTTACATTCTGCTCAAAAAAAAAGAGTGACAAGCCTGTGATTCATTCTGACTTTATTTGGAAAGTTGCCGAACTTTGTGAACCACCAAAACACCAATCACTTCATGGACCACATCCCACCAACTGAGAAAAAGTCAGCATCTACAAGGATGTGCGTGGTTTGTTGCTCGAAGCGAAGTGACAGTGGAAAGAAAATCCGAAAGGAAACCAGGTTCCATTGTCCTGATTGTGACGTTGGACTTTGTGCAGTCCCATGTTTCAAAATTTTTCATACCCAGGATGTTTACTGAACCAATATACAGTGACTAGTAATATTGCACCCTTGTTTGGACAAATTTCAGTGTTTTTGATTTGATTATTTTATTGCATAAAATGTATTATTATATTATTATTTGTTATTATTTATAGTTATAATGATATAATTTATGATATTGTGTTTTAAACATTATCATACCGGAGATGTCTACTAGACGCTTGTTTGGACAGATTTAAGTGAGTTATTCCAAAGAATTACAGGCCTACAATATAAAATGCCAAATTTCCATGCAAAACAATGTACCACTTTCAGCAGCAAAAATCAGACATAATCGTCTCCGTTGACCACCCATTCTTTGAATGTCTGGGATACGCTGAACAGATCTTTGGATCTGGCTCCCCCAACATCTCTTCTGGCTCCAGTGGGGGGGGGGTTCCCCTGGTTTACCCCTGGGGAGCAGCTGTCTTCCCTCTGGTCCTGGGCAAGAGACGGAATAGTAAGTCTGGCACGTTTTGTGGAAGGTCATGTCCTGATCCCACTAAGTACCCTCAGGGAAAGGTATGGGAGATTCCCCTTCGACTTCTGAAGGTACCGCCAGTTGACAGATTTTGTTCCCTCAACACATCGTGTGATGCAGATTAGATCCACTCTTACGGAGTTTGAACATTTATAGGCAGCTCAGGACACTCTGCCTCACATGATCTCCGCTCTATATAATCTATTAAACGAGCCAAGTCAATGCCTAAACCGTGTTTCATTCAAGAATGGGAGCGTGATCTCCAATGAGGGTTTTATAAAGAACAATTGCAACAGCTGTACTAACTGGCCCATATTAGCTCAGTGGAGTCCAAGGCTCAAGAGAATAACTTCAAGTTGTTGACCAGGTGGTATTGGGTCCCCACAAATTTAGAAAATATATACCCCTCAAATCCTGATGTGTGCTGAAGGGACTGTGGACAGAGAGTGTCACGTACCTGATGGTCGGAGACTGAGCTGTAGAGAGGGCTTCTCTTGCAGCTCCTGTCTGACACCCCTGGTAGAGATGACAGGGAGTGAAAGACGCAGAGTGGCATGAGGGCCGGTATAGCAGGTGGCTCAGGTTGGACCTTGACAGGAACACGATGGTTACGGATCACTGGATAGGCACCGAGAACTGGAACTCCGTGTTGCTGGATCAGCAGGCGGAAGCGTGGTCGGAACATAAGCCAGGAGGTCATCAACAGCCGAGCAGAGCAGGTACCGGAACGTGAGGCAGAAGCAGAGACAGGATACAGGCCGGGTTCAGTACACAGTCGGGCAGCGAGGTGCAGAATCATGAGGCAGGAACAAGGTCAAACATAAGCCAGGGAATCAGGAAGGTAGGCAGAAGTCCAAGGAAAGATTCAGGTGCAAGCCGGGGCAAACACAGGAACACTGGAACAGATAAACACAGGTAAACAGGCACTAGCTGAAAGACCACTCAGCAATGTGTGAGTGTCATTGCACCGTTTAAATAGACCGGTTGGTGCCAGTGTGCGCACGTGTGCGCACACGTGTACCTGGTTGCGGCCGCGCGCGTCCGTGCAAACGCCAGTACACTGTATTCTTGGTGCACACATTACTGTGCGCGCGCCTCTGCGCCAATGCGCATCTATCAACCGGACATCTCTTACAGAGAGGCACTTTCCTCCATATATGGTGGGAGTGCTCTCTAGTTCAGCCGTTTTGGGTAATAGTGCGTAAACATGTGTTGGATGGCCTTGGGATAGACCTTCCCAACCCCCCGAAATGCTTTTTCCTCCCCGATCCCCATATGTCTCTCTCTCGCTATAAACGCAGTGCTCTCCCTCTCCTTCTCAATGCTGCTAAGCGCCTCATACCGGTTCATTGGAAAAGCTCTTGGGTCCCGGATGAAGCAGAGTGGATGGGGAAGGTGAAGGAGATTATGGAAGCGGGGGAGTGGCTTGCCACCTGTAAAGACAAGCAAGAGAGGTTTGATTCCATATGGGCGGGTTGGAGGGAGCATACATCTGGATCAGCCTCAATTTCTTCCAGCTTGGACATAGGTTTGTTGACACTGGCAGACCCCTCATTTAAACAACTGGCCTTGGCAGGCCGTAGCCCGTTTAATGTCGGCTATTCGGGTACCACATCTAAGTAGCTGTGAACCAGGTGTGGGCCCTACGACTATATTCTTGGAGTGTGAACAGGAGCCTAGTCACATGGTAGCTCAAGTTAATAGAAAATCATTTTCCGTGAGCTTTATACACATTTTAGTTTACTCCCCAGAGAATGGGTCTCTCTGCCCTTCTGTCAGTTGAGAGAAGGGACATGTCCACTGGAACTGAAAGTCCGGAACATAAGAGAACATAAGAGAGCTCCCTTGTGTTTAATAGCGCCCAGGTAGCCCTCGGCTTCTCTATAACTGTTACCTATGTTATGAGAGATGACTCCTGGAATGATTATACTCTGTATACCTATATTGTTACTGTTTCCTTTTTATTTTATCTTATTTCTTTTTTGTTCTTTTATCCTTGATCTGTTCTTAAACAATATTAAAATAAAATAAAGATTATTAAAAAAAAAAAAAATCAGACATAATCATACCGCCAGGGAGGTTAACATGGGGGTGAATAAGTATGGGGTACATTGTACTCCTACTCATTCACCAAAAAAAGCATCAGAAATAAATAAAAAAACACTGTTTTTGATAATTCCTTTATTAAAAATAAAAAAACGCCGGACCTAGAAAAAAAAAGCTCTGCCCACAACGAAGGCTCCACGACGATTGTCTGTTCTGCCGTATGACAGTTCCTAAACAGATAAGGGGTGGACCAACCTGGTGATGTCACCTGGTGGCACCGCCCCCTTGTGACATCACCAACCAGTGCTTTGCTCTTTTTCACGCGTTCACACAGCTTAGGTGTGAAGGCAGCCTTACTGATCATGCTATCCTACTGTAAGCTGTAAATCATTTTTCGGGTGTGTCTCTGAGACTCGAAAATGATTTCTGCGTTAAGAAGGTTGAGAAAGGCTGCTATAGAGGCTCATTTTTAAAGACAGCTGAAAAGGCACCTTTAACTCTTTACAAATATGGTGATTTCATTTTTTTTCTTCTTAGGATGGATCCAGAAGTCCTAGAGAAAATTGTCCAAGAAATGGTCGCCTCCAAACCAGATATGGGCAACATCGAAGGTGTCCCAATGCTCCAGGACATTTGCGATGAATGGGACGCGATACACAGTTTTCAGGCTCGTGATGGTGACGTGGTGGTGGCCTCTTATCCCAAATCAGGTGAGAGAATATCTAATTTCAGCAAAGTAAAAGAATTCAGAGGTATGGAAGATTACAAGTCAATACAAGGGCAATTCTTTAAAGCTGGGCCCCAGTCACAAAACCTTTAATCAAAATGTATTCCTCAATAGCCACAAAAAATATGAATCCCCTTTGTGTGCACCAAATGCCTTTGCAAACCCAGAGATTACTTTGTAAAAGTAGTAGTGACATCATAACCTGTGCAGAGAGCAGAGCTGTGGGAGGGGCCTTGCAGGCTCCACTAACTACGGAAAACTACAGGAGGGGGCGGAGACAAGACCAGTCCCCCTGCACAAGGAGAGAGAGCAGCAGTGAGCGGTCTTTATTACAGGAAGCTCCTGCACAGAGGCAAGGTCTCACACTGGATTACTGCACAGATCTGGAAGAAATACACAAAGCACACTAAGATTCAGGAAGAATACACTAAACTAATGGATTTAGACAATATTTGCTTATCCCGGTGTTCATATTTAAGGATAAGGAACTTTTTCTGACCCTTTTTGACCCCCAACTAAGTTGATCTACTTTTCCTTCCCCCTCCTTAGCAGCAAACTTGCCCATTTCTTGTTCCCAATCCAGCCACAATGTTTATTTCGAAAAGGCCGATCCTCTTTTTCCCATAAAGCTGCATAGACTGTATAGCAAACTGTTTTGTGTTTCGATGGTGGGAAGAAGAAGAATGGCCAGAGGCAAACATTGTGGCAAGATGGGAATGGGAAGTATGCATTTAAAGAGGGGGAGGGTGGCTGCTGGAGCTCATAAAATTCATATCTATGCACTTTACTATAAAATTAACATATGACTTCTGAAAAGAAGACGATGAGTAGCTTAGAGTTAGGGCCAAAGAGGATCATAAAACAGCAATCATAGCCTTGCCAAGCAGTGACACTGATTGATCTTCCAATGAATGAATGCCTGAGTGATGTTGGCACATTGGCCAGTATAACCCCAGGTGGTATTTTCTGCCCACACTTGTTCAGTGGTGCTGCATTCCTACTGGAGGAAAAAGCAATGGGGCACTATTCCTCCCACTGACACCAACAAATGGGGCATTATTCTTTCCACTGATACCAAAGATGGAGCCCTATTCCTCCCAATGACACCAAAGATGGGGCACTATTTCTCCCATTACCACCAACGATGGAGCACTATTTCTCCCAATAACACCAGCGATGGAACACTGTTCCTTCCACTGACACCAACAATGGGGCATAATTCCTCCATATGGCACCAATGATGGGGCACTATTTCTCCTATTGATACCAACAGTGGGGCACTATTCCATCACTGACACCAATGACGGGGCACTTTTTCCCCTATTAATACCAATGATGGGACACAGTTCTTTCCACTGACACCAATGTTGGGGCACTATTTCTCCCATTAACACCAACAATGAGGCACTATTCCGTCTAGCGACACCAACAATAGGGCATAATTCCTCCCACTGACATCAACGATGCCGCAATATTTCTCCCACTAACATCAACATTATTCCTCCTACTGACACAAACAATGGAGCACTATTCTTCCCACTGACACAAACAATGGGTCCCAGCACCTAGCTTCGGTGCTTCCGCCAGTATACGGCTTCCTCCAGTCTGAACATAGATATCAGATATTATAGCCACCTATTGCAATCAAGAACTAGGCAGGACTCGTTTGGCTGCGAAACTGGAACTCTTTATTGAACAAGAGAACAGGCTTTTTATATGCTACACACTCAGGTGAGACTAATCACATTATCATATGCAAATGCAACTGTACACAGAAATATAATTATTATTATAAACATTAAGTTAATTAAACAACTAACCACCTGGACAGTCAGGGATTTCATTCCAGGTCAGGCTTGCCGGCATCAATCTCTCAAAGTACAATACAGATTATTGCATGTATAAACACAAACCCCACATCCTGATGAAGCTTACATAGAGGTATGTGAAATGCATTGATGTAACAAGTGCAACAGGATACCAAACCTCACTCTGCAGTGCATCTGATAAACACTGCCTGACATGCGGTCAGGACAGATCACAACAGCTATACACTGTTACGAAGTGGGAATGCCTACACTTTACAGTGTTCACCATGGGGCAATTGGGAAACAGTGAGTTCTCTGTGGAGATAGCACCTGGAGCTATGATACCGCCAGCCGGGGAATGACGGAAGGATCAGCTGCATTGCAGAGTGGTGAGAGCCTCCGGCAGCTGCTATTAGCTCCTTCCCCATTCATCCTTATCCGGGGCAGATCTTACAATCCATGGCGCAATTCAGCCCAACCTGCTGTTAACTATATGATAGTGTCGCTTTTCTTTACACATGGAAATGGTCTATACTTGAAGCTGTTTATGTGGTTGTTTCATCTGCAATCAGCCAGTCCCATTTGGCCATCTACTAGGTTCACATTAGTATTGAGTCCAATAGATGAGTTGCTATCCACAGTCTGTTTAACGGATTAGCCATTGCATGATTACACATGCTCGCTATATGCAGCAATCCACAAACTGACTATTAGAACCATCTACCTGTGATCTGGGGAGTACACTCATTTTTTTCCCCTTGGTTTGGCTAAATATACATCTTTGGACACTATTTCCAATATGTGACTGTACACTTACCTACCCAGGTTGGAGGGTTCATTTGGGCCCCTCTTGGAGACGCCAATTAACGTTTTAGGTCCATTATCAGACTGTAGCTGACAAATCTTTATACTATGTCCATTCTTCCCATTATGTGTATATTCTAGCCGAGAGCCGTGGTCCATGGAATTGCTGGAGGTAACGAAGGTGTCAGTGTTGTACATAGCCTACAATTAGCCCTGCAATGGACAAGTAGTGCACCAGAATTCAATGACCCCCTACCTAGACCTCTTGGTCTTTGAAACACTAGGAAGTATATACAGGTCAAATGTAGTACATCTGCATAAATGAGTGAGGTCCTGGTGTGATGTGAATTAATGATAATTGTCTTTTTTAACCATTTTTTAATTGGTGTCTGGAAGGGTGGGCCATTGTTGCCTTCCAATTTTTGGTACATTTTTTGATAATCTTGTATAATAAAGTCTATACTATCACATGATATACCATTGTTGGTTCTCCATTTACAACTCTTTGTTTTTGTTTTTTTTCCCCTTGATTGTGACATCCCCACAGTAGTTTGCTAGCAGACAATAGGTATGTTAATTAGCAATGGGTGAAAGACCCATAGGAGGCACACTAGGCCTACTTACAATAAACACATTATAGCAGGGGACCCCAGTGGTTTACATTAACATCTACAGTCATTGCTGATTTGAGGCATAGAGGCCCCAAATATGGATATGGAATCTCCAGTTCTCAGTGTCTATGTGTTTTGGGGAGACATGAACTTGAATCAGAAACATGACCACTCCACGGATCCCCCCCAGGCATACACCTTCCAAAGAGTAGTGTTCCCTTAAATGCCAGAGCCCATAGTCAGTGGGTAAGAGGCTTGCTCCCAGTCCTCTCCAAAAACCCCTGTCCTGGCTAGGTCTGTCACATGGGGCACTATTCCTCCCATTGACACCAACAATGGGGTATTATTCCTTCCACTGACACCAACAAAGGGGCATTATTCCTCCCACCGATACCAATGATAGGGCACTATTCCTGACCACAGGTGCTATGTAATTTATTTACTCCCACTGAGACCACAGAGCTTGAGGCATTTTCCTCTCCCACAGGCCACAGTCTGGTCCTCCTAAATTCTGAAGGACAATAAACTGGCCCTTTGTTTAGAAAGCCTGGAGACCCCTGACCTATACGAACTAAAATTCTGCTCATGTTCAATAGAGTGCCATACAGATCTGGCATTAATTTCTAATTTTTTTCTATGGAGAGAAAATAGGGCCTCACTAATCCACATCTGCCACAGTTTGGAAAGAATATCATTCCGATTCTCAATGCTCCGATGATGAGCCTGAAGACGGGCAAATGTCTAACCATTGTTTTCAGCCAAACGTATAATTGTCTATGGCCAGTAAGGACAAAATATTTGCTGAAAAAATCGTCTCATAGCTGAAATTTAAAAAATTGTTCCAGTCTGTAGAGGGTGTACAGGGGTGGGAGCTGAAGTGGCTAAGGTGTTTTTTTAATGGTGGACGTTAAAAGGGTACTGATGGTTATGGAATCTTCTTTGGGCTGGATGTACATGTATGCCATCTGAGCTGGCCATACACTAGTAGATTTTTGAACAAAACCGTTAATATGAATATTCTCAGTACATTCAGTGACAAATGTTGTTCAAAAGTACTTCAAAATTTTGCTTGCTTTCAACTTTCTGTTTTGAAACAAATTTAATTTCCCAAATGAAAACGATTAACACTTTCAAAAATTTGTTCAATTGAGAAAAATGTTCCATCCTGCTCTTTCAAATTTTCTTATCACAGTGATTAAAAATGAACATTCTTTTGACCCCACTAATAACTAGAAAATCGAACATTCGTAAACGAAAAATTTCAAACAAAATTCTACTAGTGTATGGTCAGCTTTTGTAAGGTGCCTAAAGCCTGGTACACACTAACCGCTTTTTTTTTTTGTGCAACCCAGCAACCCCGCTGAGCTGTTGTGTTCTGACAGGCCCAATATTTGTTAAATTGGCAGAGTAAATTATTATTCTGGTAATAAAATGAATTAACGCACAAGTGCTTGACATGCCTAAACGCGCTTAAGCACATTACGCAAGTGGTTTTGCTGCCAAAACACCACTGCCAGGAGGAAAGGCGTCTAGGACAGATGGCCAAAACGTTCAGTTTTCATGAGGCCTATTACATTCTTATGTATTGTGTCTTTTTTTTCTTTTTTTCTTTCTTCATTTTTTTTTTTATTTTCAGTGAAAAATAAAAACACCAGAAAGTGTAATTTTAAATGTTTTTGCCTTTTTTTGTGTGGAAAAAAATATTAAGCAACACATTACACACACAAAAAAAAGAAAAGAAAAGAAACCACTGCTTTGCAAAACAGCATGCTTGAATATATATTTTTTCCCAAGTAAATTTATAAAAAATATGGTGAAATGAGAGGATAATTCCTTGCGACCAATTCTCTTTCCACCAAATAGCATAGCTTACCATGCTTTAGAACAGGGATATGCAATTAGCGGACCTCCAGCTGTTGCAAAACTACAAGTCCCATCATGCCTCTGCCTCTGGGTGTCATGCTTGTGGCTGTCAGAGTCTTGTTATACCTCATGGGACTTGTAGTTCTGGAACAGCTGGAGGTCCCCTAATTGCATATCCTTGCTTTAGAATCATTCCCAGGCATGTTTTCTGCTAGGAGAGGAAGCCATCAAAACCCATAATCATCTGCAAATGAAAATGTAATGGGAACAACCCAACTAAATAACATTGATTTATTCTGAAGAGCTTCAGTGGTCAAAATCAGTGACAACAATTTCTAGAGGTGGATGGCTTTAATTGGCTAGTGTCCCTGGTATTTGTGCATAGCTGGCATGTGTGTGGTAGCACTGGACTGATAGAAGTGGGATTTTCATGCTTTTGAATTAAACTCAGAATGAGTCCTCCTTCAAATGGGCTGATGAACAGTGAATGAGCAGTGTAGGTGCAGTGTAAAACCTTGCTGTGGTCTTTGGATGCTGCCTCTGAAAATCCTCAAAAAGAGGTCATACAGTAGGTTTAAAGCTTGGGGTGAGTAATGAGGGCCAATAAGTAGAAAAGTTCATGACACTTTCAGAATTTTTGTCCAAATCTTTACTGACATAGAGCAGCCATTCTCAACCAGGGTTCCTCAAGGAGTTGTGAGGGGTGCCTTGAGCTTTAATTAATTGACCCCCCATTTGATGGTACCTGCATAGTTGTGGGGCCAATGCCACTTGGCAAAACCAGCTGCATGAAATATATAAATATATAGTCTTCTTGACACTGGCCACAAATGTAAGGGGCATTTTTCCCTCTGACCTCCAATTCATTTAAGCAGGGGTTCCTTAAAACCTAAAAATTATTTCAAGGGTTCCTCTGAAGTAAAAAGGTTGAGAAAGACTGATGAAGAATATGAAGATAAGCCAAAGCATTTCCTATCTTGGTCCAGTACAGTGGTCTCCAAACTCTGGCCCTTGGCCTGAATGCGGCCCTTGGGGTACTGTTCCTCAGAGTGAGATGAGGCACTATTCCTCCCACAGACACCAGTGATGTGGCTCATTCCTTCCACTAGCACCAATGATGGAGCCCTATTCCCTCCACTGGCACAAATGATGGAGCACTATTCCTTCCTCGGACACCAATGATGGGGCATTATTTCTCCTACTGACACATCGATGGGACACTAGCCCCTCCACTGACACCAAGGATGGGGTAATGATCCTCCCTCTAACACCACCGATGGGGCACTATCCCTCCCACTGAAACTAGTGATAGGGCACTATTCCTCCTCCTACTGACCACAGGCGCCATATCATTTTTTTACTCCCATTGACCACAGAGCATGAGACATTGTCTACTCCCAGTGACACTGGGGCATTTTCTACTCCAAAAATGGCCACAGTACAACCTTCCTAAAATCTGAACTGTCCCTTTGTTTACAAAGTTTTGAGACTCCTGGTCCAGTATCAAGAAAAGAAATGCATAGGCATATCTTGATATGCCCCTCAACACTCACACCAAAGCTTTCCACCTATGGTATTTCTGCATGGTTGGCAGCTATGGAAACAACTGACAGCACTCATGAAAAAATTCAGGTTTTATAACGATGTTTTGGTGCCTACTTTGCAGGTACGACCTGGATGCAGGAGATCATGGACTTCATACTTCAAGAAGGAGATGTGGAGAAGAGCCTGAGAGCGCCATGTTTTATCAAAGTGCCGTTTCTAGAGTTGGGGAAAACATGTAAGTGATATTAAAAGCATTGAAACAGTCAACTTTTTTCTTACAGTTAAAATTTCCAGATTTTTTTTAGATTAGTTATCTGATGAGCGGTCATTTATTTAAATGTAAAGTAGGGTGGGCCTTTGATACAATGTGAAGTGTGAGGGGTCTCGATGATTGATTCTGTAATTATCCTAGTAGACAGATATTGTCCATCATTGCAGTTTCCTTGTTTTTTTTCAGCTTTAGAGCTTGCTAATACAATGCCATCTCCTCGTCTGCTTAAAACACATTTGTCAGTACACCTCGTGCCACCATCTTTTTGGGAGAAGAATACAAAGGTGAGAGAGCGCCAAGAAACTACATTACAAGTCAGGCATTTTTTTTTTCTAAAGGGGCCCTATCATCCACTAATTCATACTCATCAAAATCTCAGTCCCATACCCCAGGGCACATTTAACCCCACCACAGTCCACCGCAGGCCAGCCCAGTAACTAGTTAGTCCCACCCACTTAGTGGAGTGACCTACCAAAACCCCACCTCAAATTATAGGGAGGTCGCCCACTTGCTGCTCCTGATCACCTTAGTGAACATGTAGGCAGGCAGAGGTGGAAATCCTGCAAGATTTGGGCAGCCATCTTGACTGAGGATTCCATAAATAGTGGAATTCGTTGTGTCTGCAGTGTGGGAGTTAGATAAGGACAGAGCACCTGCTGGTTAGAGAGAGAATAGAAATAGCATTAGGGAGCAGTACCTGTTGAGGAGCTCTTACAGCACATATGTCAAACATACGGCACGAAGGCCAAATCTGGGCCAACAGACCTTGTCATGTGGCCCTCCCACCCAGTTTTGCAGGCAGAACGTAGTGAATCTCCATACTGCCACCTCCGTCTCTCACCTTCTGCTCCCACTTCCCACTGTCACTTGTAAACACAGAAGCCTTCTGTGTTTTCAAGGGACAGCGTTGCTTTCAGTGGCTTCCAGGTATTACAGATCCCTCACGGCAGGGCACAGTGGGGATAGCACTCCAGAATATGAGAGCGAGAACGATCTCCCTGCAAGGCAGCGCCACCTACACAGGGAGGTATAACAGAGCCAAACACACAGGTAGTAGATAGTGCCTCTTTCACAGGGTGGTATTAGAGCTGCCTACATAGGGAGTTACTAGAGCAGGGCAAGGTAGGAGGGGGGGTTGGTGTTGCACACTGTGCAAAGCGCACAATAAACCCTACACTCTGTATGTAGCGCACCCCTAAACCCTACACTCTGTATGTAGCACACCCCTGAACTCTGCACTTTGTGCTTAGTGCACCCCTGGAACTCCACTCTGTACATAGCGCACCCCTGAACTCTGATTTCTGTACCTAGCGCACTCCTTAACTCTGCACTCTGTATGTAATGCACTCCTGAACTCTGCACTCTCTCCGTATTGCACTGCTGAACTCTGTAAGTAGCATAATCCTGAACACTGCACTCTATACGTAATGGACTCCTGAACTCTGCACTCTGTACCTAGCACACTCCTGAACTCTGTACCTAGCACACTCCTGAACTCTGCACTCTATAAGTAATGCACATACATAATGCACTCCCGAACCCTACACTCTTTATGTAGTGCACTCCAGATACAACCGGCCCTTTGGGGGCAACCATACTGCTGATGCAGCCCATGATGAAATTGAGTTTAAAACCCCTGCCTTATAGGGTGTCTCCTCACTCAGTTTCATGGAGCAGTCTCCCACTGGCAGCCAGATATCTATAGGACACTTTGGGATCACAGTGTGAACAAGCTATAGCCTCCTTCCAGGGAAGTGCTCCTCTGGCATTCCGTTCTATGTAGTGCTATTGCTGTAATATTACTATTGGAAAGTGCCCAGTGGATAAATAGTGCCGTGTTCTGCCTGAAGAAGTGCATGACCTGTAATATACAGTATGTGGTGCTATTTCTGTAAATTAACTTAATCCTGTGAACCATCAATTTCTTCAATATAGACAAAGATTATGTTTCCACATGTGTTTAATCAATTCTCTACACTGGATAGGCCCCGCCTACAAACCCCTTAGTGAGTTACTATGGCGGGGCGTGGCCAAGTCTGGAATTTTGTGTCTATGCACGCAAATGCTGGACTCGGGAATGCGCCCGCAAGGTAACCCCCAGGGAGAGCTCTTCTCCCAGGGGGTTTACCAATGCGAGGAGAAGCCGTGAGCACCGCCGAGGCACCACAGAAGACGAGGTTCGGGGGGCCACACTGTGCAAGATGAACTGCACAGTGGAGGTAAGTATGTTTGTTATTTAAAAACAAAAAAGAACACGAGGGTTTAGAATCACTTTAAAGGTAGATATAAAACCCCATCACTTGCACATTCAGGAGATGAGCGTTTTGGCATAAAAAAATGCCTATGTGACTAAATGTGTCTAAACACGCTCAAACACTAGGTGTATTTAGCACTTGAACATTCATTCATTTCAATGGCCAGAATAAATATTCTGATCAAAAGGAGTGAATGAAAGGCCAAACGCTTGATGCGCCTAAACGTGCATAAATGCACTTAAACATGTTTGCAAAACGTGGCTTTTGCCGCATTTTTCATGCTGTTTTTCTACTGTCCGGAGAAAAGAGATTCAGAAGAGCTAGGAAAACGCCCAATGTGCGAGAGGCCTACAAATTAAACCATTATAGTTTCTCTAGTTTGTTGTGTATTTCATGTTTTTGTCATATATCGGATTTGAATATTAGTGTACCAAAATTTCTGATCAAGGGTTGCAGAGCCTGCAAACTTCTAGGTTACAGAGGACATAGTTGGTTCTCTTTAATGCAAACCTTTTAGTGAAGAAGTCCTGAAAGCAAGGAACAAAATAAAAGAATGAAACACTTTAAAGAAAGCCTAAAATGGTCATTATGTAGCATGAATAACCATGATGCATTCTGCTCCTTCAGATTGTCTACGTGGCCAGGAATCCCAAAGACTGCATGGTCTCCTATTATTACTTCCAAAAGTCGGACCAAACATTACCAGACCCCGGGCCCTTTGAGAATTACTTTAATGTATTCCTTTCTGGAAATGGTAAGTGTGCTTACCTATTCTAATGGGACTATGGCTCAGTGGGTAGCATCTTAGTCTTGGAGTGATAGGGGCCAACTTTTGATTCTCAGCAAGTCCCGATCTGTGTATTTTACTCCCGATAAATACTGATAGATTTATCTCTGATTAAATAAATTACGCTGTAAACGCTTTCTGTAAAGGGGCGTGGATTGATCTCTATAGTTCTGCTGTATGAAATAATATAAAATTATTCAAATAAATGTTCCCTATATAAATGAAAAGCCATGCTCTCTATAACAGAATAAGACAACACTGGTCTTATTAAAAACCGCTGTAGCACCCTTTACCATAGGTAGGTGCTAGAGGTGAGGATTTTTGTGATAGCTGCCAGGCAGGTAAATTTAGGCAGGCCTATGCTGCAAGCTAGGCCTGCTTGTTTTTGATCTGGGGGCAGGGAGTGGTTAGCGTAGCAGTGGGTGTGACCACCTGTGCTTCAGTTCTTGGCTGCTTCCAGGGAGAATGTTCTGGAAGAGGGGTAGGGCTGGGAGCTGGAGTGACAGGGAGCTCATGTGAGGAACCCTGACCAATCCCCAACTGGAATTGGCAGGGGGCAGGCCTCCTTCATAAGCTCAGGTCCAGCCCACTGGAGGGGAGCTGTTGGCTGGGAGACGTGAAGAATGGAGTGTTAGATCGCAGCAGGAGGCCCATCCCCATCTGGGGGGGTGCGCGCCTCGGCGGAGGAGCCCGGGAGCTGGGGAGGAGCCTCGTCCTTACACGGTCATGGAGGAGGTGTCCTAGAACAGAGGGACTGGGGAAGCGATCGGTACGCATGTCCGGTTAAGTTCTTCACCATTGACTCAGGTCAGGAGAAGGTCGGTGAGTGAGGCCCAGTGGATATCTGGAAGAGGCATGCCAGGGGAGCTGGGTGCAAGGTCAGAAGAGAGACTGTGGGGTTATGTATCAAAGCGATGTGGCCTGCGGGCGTAGGATTTGCAAGTCGGGCTAGTTGGGATCAGTAGTCCACCAACTTTCTAAAGCTGCTAAACTCTAGGCCACCAAGAAGGGGTACTGCAGGCCCCTGGCCTACTAACAGTTCAGCAAGTTCAGCAAGCACCTAGGACCATTCGGAGGGATCTCTGGTGTAATGTGAAGATGATGGGGCGGAAAGACTAACAGGTTACAGTAAAGTTGTGTGCAGGAGGAGAGGAGTCCTGGGAGTAATAGTCTGCAGGAGTTGTTGCAGGGGTAGTGACTGTGAATGTTATGCCGCGTACACACGGTCGGACTTTCCGGCATACTTGGTCCGGCGGACCAGAGTGTGCCGGACAATCCGCCCGTGTGTAGGCACCGGCGGACTTTTCTGGCGGACTTTTTCCCAAAAGCCCGCCGGACCTAGATTTGAAGAAAGTTCTAAATCTTTCCGCCGGACTCAGTTTCGGGCGGAAAGTCCGCTCGTGTGTGTGCTGGTCCGACGGAAAGCCCGCTCGTGTGTAGGCTGGTCCGACGGACCAGATACAACACGAGGGCAGGGTATTGCATCTCACGCTCGCTGCAATAGGAAAAACACATTTTCCTATTGCGGCGAGCGCGGGGCATACCAGGCCCTTAGGTCTGGTATGGATTATAAAGGGAAGCCCCTACGCCGAAAAAAACGGCGTGGGGTCCCCCCTAAAATCCATACCAGACCCCGATCCGAGCACGCAGCCTGGCCGGTCAGGAAAGGGGGTGGGGACGAGCGAGCGCCCCCCCCCTCCTGAACCGTACCAGGCTGCATGCCCTCAACATGGGGGTGGGTGCTTTGGGGGAGGGGGGCGCCCTGCGCCCCCCCCCCCAAAGCACCTTGTCCCCATGTTGATGAGGACAAGGGCCTCTTCCCGACAACCCTGGCCGTTGGTTGTCGGGGTCTGCGGGCGGGGGCTTATCGGAATCTGGGAGCCCCCTTTAATAAGGGGGCCCCCAGATCCCGGCCCCCCACCCTATGTAAATGAGTATGGGGTACATGGTACCCCTACCCATTTACCTAGGAAAAAAGTGTAAGTAATAAAACACACTACACAGGTTTTTAAAATATTTTATTAAACAGCTCCGGGGGGGGATCTTCCTCCGGCTTCGGGGGTCTTCTTCCGGCTTCGGGGGTCCCTCCGCTTCATCTTCTCCCGGCGTCCGGTTGGTTCTTCTCCCGGTGTTCCAGTTCTTCGGCCGGCTCCTCTGCTGTCTTCAGGTAGCTCTCTTGCCAGCAGAGGTCCGGACTTCTGGGCTTCTGGGCTTCTTCTCTTCTCCAGATGTTGACACGACGCTCTCTCCGGCTGGACTGCTCTCCGAGGGCTGCGTTGTGACTTATATAGGCGGAGACCCCGCCCCCTTTTGATGTCACAGTCCCTGGGCATGCTGGGACTGTGACGTTTTAGGGGGCGTGGTCACTGGGTGATGTTGACCACGCCCCCTAAAACGTCACAGTCCCAGCATGCCCAGGGACTGTGACATCAAAAGGGGGCGGGGTCTCCACCTATATAAGTCACAACGCAGCCCTCGGAGAGCAGTCCAGCAGGAGAGAGCGTCGTGTCAACATCTGGGGAAGAGAAGCCCAGAAGCCCAGAAGCCCAGAAGTCCGGACCTCTGCTGGCAAGAGAGCTACTTGAAGACAGCAGAGGAGCCGGCCGAAGAACAGGAACACCGGGAGAAGAGAGCGGAGAAGAACCAACCGGACGCCGGGAGAAGATGAAGCGGAGGGACCCCCGAAGCCGGAAGAAGACCCCCGAAGCCGGAGGAAGATCCCCCCCCCCGGAGCTGTTTAATAAAATATTTTAAAAACCTGTGTAGTGTGTTTTATTACTTACACTTTTTTCCTAGGTAAATGGGTAGGGGTACCATGTACCCCATACTCATTTACATAGGGTGGGGGGCCGGGATCTGGGGGCCCCCTTATTAAAGGGGGCTCCCAGATTCCGATAAGCCCCCGCCCGCAGACCCCGACAACCAACGGCCAGGGTTGTCGGGAAGAGGCCCTTGTCCTCATCAACATGGGGACAAGGTGCTTTGGGGGGGGGCGCAGGGCGCCCCCCTCCCCCAAAGCACCCACCCCCATGTTGAGGGCATGCGGCCTGGTACGGTTCAGGAGGGGGGGGGGCGCTCGCTCGTCCCCACCCCCTTTCCTGACCGGCCAGGCTGCGTGCTCGGATCGGGGTCTGGTATGGATTTTAGGGGGACCCCACGCCGTTTTTTCGGCGTAGCGGGGTTCCCCTTTATAATCCATACCAGACCTAAGGGCCTGGTATGCCCCGCGACGGGGCTAGTAAGGTGTCAATCTCGCCGATAAAAGCGGCAAGATTGACATCCTTTTCTAGTCCCGTCGCACCTGAGTCACGTTCAAAATGAACGGACTTGTCCGTGTGTGGGCAAGTCCGTTCATTCTGAAAGTCCGCCGGAACTCCGGCGAAAGTCCGTCGGAAAGACGGGCGGACTTAGCCCGCCGGAAAGTCCCGGCGTGTGTGGGCAAGTCCGTCCGTTTTAAAGTCCGGCGCACCTGGCGGACAAAGTCCGTCGGAAAGTGTGCCGGACCAAGTAGGATAGAAAGTCCGCTCGTGTGTACGCGGCATTAGAGTCCATCAGTTCTTCAAAGCTTAATCTATTCAATGATTCTTTAACTACGATGGCAAAGTGATCTGTCCTATGGACATCCCATATCCCCTTTCCCCAGCCAAGTTATATCCCCCAAATAAACAAAAACAAAACAAAGCAAAATTACTGTTCATTGTCTCTGAGAGTGATATATGGAGGTCTGGCAGCAGGGTGATATGGTGGATGATAGTAACTAATAGCAACCATCCGTTACACCGCCTTTGGGGAACCCCTAAAATATACAGAGAAAGGCACTTCTAAGTGCAGTAAGTCAGCAATTTTATTGGAAAGCAACGGTTAAAAAGACTTACAGGTATCGAAGTAAACAGGCTCAATGATCTATGGGGTGCTCTTGGGATAGTATTCCCTGTCACTGTGATGACCAGCAGCTGCAAAATTGAAGGGTCATGGAGGAACAAAACTTCCGGAACCACCGTGGAACACAAGTGGCGGAAGTAACTTCAGCAAGGGGACGGTGATGTGTTTCGGAGCATGCCCAGAAGCTCCTTTTTCAAACCTAAGCCCCAGAGTAAAGAGCCGGCTTTTAAAGGGAGAGGGGGCTGGGTCGATCAAGCTATGGGAAAGGATGGAACAAGCTGACGGCATGGAACATGAGAAGATACCCTTGCTTTCCACGGTGGTTACGGAAGTGTGGCGGCCATTTTGATACCTCAGGATCCTTCGTTTCTGCAGCTGCTGGTTGGCACAGTGACAGGGAATACCATCCCAGGAGCACCCTATAGATCGATAAGCCTGTTTACTTCAAAATCGTGTAAGTGTTTTTAACTGTTGCTTTCCAATAAAATTGCTGACTTACTGCACTTAGAAGTGCCTTTCTCTGCATATGTTTGTTTATCCAGAGCGAGCCTGCTTCTCTCCTGTAAGGGCTGCTCCAGTGCCTGTTCAGCTTTTATCCTGGATGATCTTTAATGTACAGTATCACATAAAAGTGAGTACACCTATCACATTTTTGTAAATATTTTATTATATCTTTTCATGCGACAACACTGAAGAAATGACACTTTGCTACGATGTAAAGTAGTGAGTGTACAGCTTGTATAACAGTGTAAATTTGCTGTCCCCTCAAAGAAACTCAACACACGGCCATTAATGTCTAAACCACTGGCAACAAAAGTGAGTACACCCCTAAGTGAAAATTGGGCCCAATTAGCCATTTTCCCTCCCCGGTGTCATGTGAATCAATAGTGTTACAAGGTCTCAGATGTGAATGAGGAGCAGGTGTGTTAAATTTGGTGTTATCGCTCTCACTCTCTCATACTGGTCACTAGAAGTTCAACATGGCACCTCGTGGCAAAGAATTCTCAGAGGATCTGAAAAAAAAGAATTGTTGCTCTACATAAAGATGGCCTAGGCTATAAGAAGATGAGCTGCAGCACGATGGCCAAGACCATACAGCGGTTTAACAGGACAGGTTCCACTCAGAACAGGCCTCGCCATGGTTGACCAAAGGAGTTGAGTGCACCTGCTCAGCGTCATATCCAGAAGTTGTCTTTGGGAAATAGACGTACGAGTGCTGCCAGCATTGCTGCAGAGGTTGAAGGGGTGGGGGGTCAGCCTGTCAGTGCTCAAACCATATGCCGCACACTGCATTAAATTGGTTTGCTTGGCTGTTGTCCCAGAAGGATGCCTCTTGTAAAGGTGATGCACAAGAAAGCCTGCAAACAGTTTGCTGAAGACAAGCAGACTAAGGACAAGGATTACTGGAACCATGTCCTGTGGTCTGATGAGACCAAGATTAACTTATTTGGTTCAGATGGTGTCAAGAGTGTGTCGCGGCAATGAGGTGAGATGTACAAAGACAAATGTGTTTTGCCTACAGTCAAGCATGGTGGTGGGAGTGTCATGGTCTGGGGCTGCATGAGTGTTCCTGGCACTGGGGAGCTACAGTTCAATGAGGGAACCATGAATGGCAATATGTACTGTGACATACTGAACGGAGCATGATCCCCTCCCTTCGGAGACTGGGCCGCAGGGCAGTATTCCAACGTGATAACGGCCTCAAACACACCTCCAAGGTGACCCTCCAAGGTATGCCTTGCTAAAGAAGCTGAGGGTAAAGGTGATGGACTGGTCAAGCATGTCTCCAGACCTAAACCCTATTGAGCGTCTGCGGGGCATCTTCAAACAGAAGGTGGAGGAGCGCAAGGACTCTAACATCAACCAGTTCCGTGATGTCATTATGGAGGAGTGGAAGAGGACTCCAGTGGCAACCTGTGAAGCTCTGGTGAACTCCATGCCCAGGAGGGTTAAGGTAGTGCTGGAAGATATTGGTGGCCACACAAAATATTGATATTTTCACTTAGGGGTGTACTCACTTTTGTTGCCAGCCGTTTAGACATTAATGGCTGTGTGTTGAGTTATTTTCAGGGGACAGCAAATTGACACTGTTATACAAGCTGTACACTCTATGTACTACAATGTACTTTACATTGTAGCAAAGTGTCATTTCTTCAGTCACATGAAAAGATATATTAAAACATACAAAAATACGAGGGGTGTACTATTTGGTAATAGTGGTATTCTGACCACCACTGTAAGGGCAGCGTTTTTCCCACTGGTTGCCAATGTAATTGCCATTTTTCCCCACTGACCCCAATGACTTGATTTAAGCAGGGGTTCTCAGAGACCTGCAAATTATTTCAAGGGTTCCACCTGGGTAAAAGGTAGAGAAAGTCTGCCATAGAATATCAATCACAATCAATGAAGAAAGTAGACAAACCCCCCAGAGTAAAAAAAAAAAAAAAAACTCACAATCTTTATTTATTGATGGTTCCAATGTACAGTAGGCCATCTGAACTCCTCCAACGTTGCAATCGTAATAGGATTATTTGTAGTTTTGGAGCTCAGGGTAAGGAGATTTCTTTATACTCGCATCAACAGAGACATTAAACCATTGACTCTGGAGCCGGATACTTTCTCCTCTGACTGTGATTGGGGAATGGAGGAGAACCACATGGGATCTGGAACCTGAGGGCTGGGTCTATGGGTAGATGTTCATCATATCTACAGGAGAGCACTGGAATTCTTGTGATGTTTGACATGAATCCCTAGAAGATGCATGGTGTATGTGTATATGATGCCCTGGGATACATTAGTGGAACCTGAACCAATGCTCTGCTAAGCATGCAACAACTTATTACACCATGGCCTGGAAATGATTTGGACTTGTTAAAATATAACTAAAGGTAAAACTTTTTGTTTTTAGTTTTGGATAGAGTGCATATAGATTAGAATGCTTGTCAGTTTTTATTGCTGTCTGCGCCCCTGTTAAGGAGATTCACCCTCTCTATTTGGCATATTTAAAATTATCTTTGAAAGTGAAAGTAAAAGAAAATCCCAAATTTTGGGTTGTCCCCAGAAAAGTAATAGAGGGGAAATCTTCCAATGGGGACACTAGTTCTGGTGACCCGGGGTCACTAAGGGATTCCCTTAATATGCAAGGGTTTCCTCTCACTTCCTGTTTGGCTATGGGACAGGAAGTGAAGGGAAATCTCCGCAATGGGACACAAATGGTGAAAGAAAAATCTGACAGGGGTTGTGACCGTCCCTTGCTCTATCCCAAATGAAAACAAAAAGTTTTGCCTGTAGCTTTACTTTAAGTAGAACCTGAGTCTGTGGTCTGCTAAACTTTAGATTGACAGATCCTAAAGCCTAGTACACACGGGCCAAATGTCAAGCAAAATTCGGCCTACGTGTACTGTAGCCGGTCCGTTCGGCTGGCTTCTGTCAAAGGGGCATGACCGAGAAAGGTCTGTCGATAAGAGTCTCAGCCAATGGCTTGTTTTGGTGGTGGTGGTGGTGGGGGGGGGGCATGATAACAAGACAGAGAAGATTTCTGTACTAACATCGCATAGTTAGTACAGTGGCTGAGCTGTCAGTTTTTATTCGTTCAGCCCGCTGGGTTGAATGAAAAAAAAAAATAGTAGTGTGTACCAGGCTTTGGTCATACATAGAGGCCAGCATATGTACGTGTACAGAATCAGTCCAAGCTCAATGTAGACCTACTGACTAATTGTTTTAAAACATGTAGTTATAATAATGTGGCAAAAGCAGGTGTGTGCAGTATAGCATGGTACAGATAGGATTTGATAGGATAGGAATTGCAACAGTTGATACAATTAATTAATACAGATAACAGATACATACTCCCAAAAGAAGAGGTACATAGCACAGTTGTGGGCAAAGAATATTCATAACGTAATTTACTTGAAGTCTAAGCAAGTCCTCTAACCCATCCTTTCAACCAGGGTGCCCTTCTTTGTACTCGCTCCATTTTCAGTACATCCTTCCTGAGGACTGGTGCCCAGAACTGGACAGCATACTCCAGGTGCGGCCGGACCAGAGTCCTGTAGAGTGGGAGATTTATTGTTTTATCTCTGGAGTTAATCTCATTTTAATGCATGCCAATATTCTGTTTGCTTTGTTAGCAGCAGCTTGGCATTGCATGCTATTGCTGAGCCCATCATCTACTAGGACCCCAGGTCAGTTTCCATCCTAGATTCCTCCAGAGGTTGCTACAACTTTATACACCATGTTATTTATTATACAGGACCCTACAGGTCCAAAATCTGGTGGAAAGGAATGTATTTCATAATGTTGTGACCATGTTCTCTCTGCTCTTAGTGTCCTGGGGAAGTTGGTTTGACCATGTCATCGGATGGTGGAAAGCCAAAGACAGACATAAGATCCTCTACATCTTCTACGAAGACATGATAGAGGCGAGTCAGATATGTCCAAGTGGAATTTCCATATCTAGTTCTGGCTGCAGACTTTTTTAACATGTTATTTTTGGGGCAGGATCCACAAAGGGAGATCCGTAAGGTCATGACCTTCTTGGAGAAGGATCTTTCTGAAGAAGTTCTACAGACGATTCTGCAACACACTTCATTTGAGTCAATGAAGAAGAACCCTATGGTGAATTTCAGTGTCCTCCCCAAGTCATTGATGGACCAGTCCATTTCACCCTTCATGAGGAAAGGTACCTGACTTATTTCCTGGCGGTCTGCTTAATGCAAGGGCAGTTGGGTGTGTCAGAAAAAGTGGTCACCAAAAGATGGAAAGAATAAAAAAAAAAAGATAGGCCATATTTTGTGTTGGAATTGTGTCAAAAACATTGTCTTTGCAAATGCAAATTGAAACTATAAAACATACAATGGCAAATTTGTGACATTTTCCATCAACATTATGACAAATTGACAAATTAGATTCTTGGGAGCACAGAATACATTTTATAACTGAACTCTAGGTAGATTTAAATGACGCACATTAATGCAGCCCAGTAAACGTATTTTTTAAACGCAAGCAGAACAATAGGAGCCAATCAGTACATGTGCTGCCAGGGAGCATGCAGATAGTAGGAAAAAGCAGAATGACAGAAGATGAGTTTATCACTGTGCTGCTTTCCTTTCACTGTCCAGTCACAGACTGGGAAAGATCCTGGATAACCTGGGCTCAGAGGAAGTGGGATAAATGATACTGGCAATGAGAGTGAAGACATTTAGTACTGCAGGGGAAGTCCCTGGTTTTGTCTTTTATTAGGCTGTTTGTTATATCTTATCTTTGTCTGGAGTTCTGCTTTACAACCATGAATTACATTTATTTGGTTTGATGTGGGATCGAGAGTATGTTTACAAGGGTGAAAAAACACTTCAACTAATAAAACAACGATAAATGATATAAAAAATACCTGCTTCTTAAAAGGTATATAAAAGCATGTGATACATTGCTCTTCCTCTCACATGACAGGTGATTGGCCCAGCCCTGTCACATGAGGGTGGGGACAGAACTCAGCCCTGTGCAAGCTCTGACTTGAGCAACTCTGAGCTTGTACAAGACTATCTTTCTTTGCTATTATAGGTTTCTGCACTGCACTGTGAAGGGAAGCAATCCTAATCTCTGAGTAGGAGCAACCACTCAACAAGCATCAATAATTGTGTGAACTTCTTATAAGCTAAATTAGGATGCTCACCATGGCTTATGGCCCATCATTGCTACTCACACCATTTTATTATATAAGCCCTCTTTTGTTCTTCTCGCAGGTAAGGTTGGAGACTGGAAAAACCATTTCCTGGTGTCACAGAACATCTTATTCGATGAAGAATATGAAAAAAGGATGGCATGCAGTGGACTGAGATTCCGTATGGAACTGTGAAATAAACGGACCAAAATCAAACGACAAATATTTTTCTACTCATAAACACACACCTACACCAGAGTTTCTCAACCAGAGTTCCATGGAACCCTAGAGTTCCTCCAGGAGGTTGCTCTGGGTTCCTTGAACAATAAGCAATTTATGCCTCTCAGATAAGGTCCCACTGACACAATTTGTTCTTAGCTGTCTGTAATTCTTCCCAATGGCCACAAGTGTAATGCCGCGTACACACGACCGGACTTTACGGCAGACTTTGCCCGGCGGACTTTTCGACGGACTTTACGACGGACTTTCCGAATTAACGGACTTGCCTACACACTATCAACCAAAGTCTGATGGATTTGTACGTGATGACGTATACCAGACTAAAACAAGGAAGTTCATAGCCAGTAGCCAATAGCTGCCCTAGCGTCGGCTTTTGTCCGTCGGACTAGCATACAGACGAGCGGACTTTTCGACCGGACTCAAGTCCGTCGGATAGATTTGAAACATGTTTCAAATCTAAATCCGTCAAACTTTTGAGAAAACAAAGTCCGCTGGAGCCCACACACGATCGAATTGTCCGATGAAATCCGGTACGCCGGACCAAGTATGCCGTAAAGTCCGATCGTGTGTACACGGCATTAGGAGCATTCTTCCCACTGACCATCACACTAATGTATCATGAGTTATCGATATAGCAATTTTTAGCAGGGGCTCCCTGAGAAAAGTTATTTCAAGGGTTTCTCTGTGTTGAAAAGGTTGAGAAAGGCTGACCTCCACTATGCTATCACATATGGGGGCTCGTAAGCCCCCTTATGATAGCAATAAATTTACATAAAAAAAAAAAAATATATATATATATATATATATACCGGTATATATATATATATATAAATATATATATATATATATATATATATATATATATATATATATATATATATATATATATATATTACAAACACAAATGCGCAATGGGTGCACATACCTCTAAAAACTATGATTGGGCCACCCATATTACTTATTACTGTGCACAGTAGAGTGAGAGCAGTAATTCCATCATTTACAGTTGACTTTCAAACTTCAAAATATTTTATTTAGAACTACTGAACAGAAGTGCAAATCGTAATCAAGACGGGCACATTTTTTGTAGGTAGGTGAACAGTTGAAAAAGCACTTAAGATTTGTTGGAATGGCAAGCAGGTAAAACATTAGCTGAAAAGCTTAAGTGTCTAACTGTTAAGTGCCTTTGTAAACAAAGGTGCATTATTAACAGAACCGTGAGAAGCCTGACATTGAAAATATTACGCATCCTTGACAAGAGCTACAGCTGAAAAACGCACACTTCATCTTTTGCCTGCTCAGTGTACTGCTTGCAAACTTTAACTGCATTCTCCAGGAAGGATTCAGATAGTGGTCCGTGGTCAATAGGCCTTTCAAGGTGCCCATCAATCTCCTTTAGGTGCTTATTTGCAGGAACAAGCACTAACACATTGCATTGGTCACCTCCATCTGGCCTGACAAAGCCCTGAGCTGCAGCAGACTAGTAATCAGGGCCAGTGCTACCACTAGGCAAACTAGGCAGCCGCCTAGGACGCACTGCTGCCTAGGGCGCCCAGCCACTGGTGTTCCTACTCTCTTCTCTCTGCAGCAAGCAACTAAGTCTCAGCATTAGCAGGCAGCTGCTGTTCTGTTCGTACATAGTGTCAGAGGCGCAGCGGGGACGGAGGACTGTGTCTGTGTCCCGACTCCCAAATGAATGGAAGCAAGCAAACATTTATTGATGGGTGCTGGTGAGGCTGCATTTGATGAGCGCTGGTGGGCTGCATTTGATGGGCGCTGGTAGGCTACATTTCATGGGTACTGGTAGGCTGCATTTGATGGGCGTTAGTGGGCTGCATTTGATGGGCGCTGGTAGGCTGCATTTGATGGGCGCTGCCGGGCTGCATTTGATGGGCTGCATTTGATGGGCACTGATGGGCTGCATTTGATTGGCGCTGGTAGGCTGCATTTGATGGGTGCTGGTGGGCTGAATTTGTTGGGCGCTGGTGGGCTGCATTTGATAGGTGCTGGTAGGCTGCACTTGATGGGCGCTGGTGGGCTGCATGTGATGGGTGCTCCATTAAAAAGGTGGGTTAAAGGTGGGACGGAGGACTGTGTCTGTGTCCCGACTCCCGAATGAATGGAAGCAAGCAAACATTTATTGATGGGTGCTGGTGAGGCTGCATTTGATAAGCGCTGGTAGGCTGCATTTCATGGGTACTGGTAGGCTGCATTTGATGGGCGTTAGTGGGCTGCATTTGATGAGCGCTGGTAGGCTGCATTTGATGGGCGCTGGCGGCTGCATTTGATGGGCTGCATTTGATGGGCACTGATGGGCTGCATTTGATTGGCGCTGGTAGGCTGCATTTGATGGGTGTTGGTGGGCTGAATTTGTTGGGCGCTGGTGGGCTGCATTTGATGGGCACTTGTAGGCTGCATTTGATGGGCGCAGGTGGGCTGCATTTGATGGGCGCTGGTAGGCTGCATTTGATGGGTGCAGGTGGACTGCATTTGATGGGCGCTGGTAGGCTGCATTTGATGGGCGCAGGTGGACTGCATTTGATGGGCGCTGGTAGGCTGCATTTGATGGGTGCTGGCGGGCTGCATTTGATGGGCTGCATTTGATGGGCACTGATGGGCTGCATTTGATGGGCGCTGGTAGGCTGCATTTGATGGGCGCTGGTGGGCTGAATTTGTTGGGCGCTGGTGGGCTGCATTTGATGGGCGCTTGTAGGCTGCATTTGATGGGCGCAAGTGGGCTGCATTTGATGGGCGCTGGTAGGCTGCATTTGATGGGCGCTGGTAGGCTGCATTTGATGGGCGCAGGTGGGCTGCATTTGATGGGTGCTGGTAGGCTGCACTTGATGGGCGCAGGTGGGCTGCATTTGATGGGTGCTGGTAGGCTGCATTTGATGGGCGCAGGTGGGCTGCATTTGATGGGTGCTGGTAGGCTGCACTTGATGGGCGCTGGTGGGCTGCATGTGATGGGTGCTCCATTAAAAAGGTGGGTTATACATGGGCAGGGCAAAGGGGGTGGGGTCAGGGGTGGAGCCAAGGGGGGCAGCAAAATGAGGTTTCGCCTAGGGTGTCAAAAAACCTTGCACCAGCCCTGCTTGTAATCTGACAAGGCCTAATTTTTCTCCAACAGCTTTCCCCTTTGCTCAGGTGAGGCAGCAGCAGACTTATCAATATAGCTCTTCGGTGAAGAATCCTCAGCAAAACTCACAAAATCCTTGTTGTTATCTACAGTGTGAATCAAAGCAACTAGAGTTTTCAAGTGTCTGCTTTAAGTAATACACTTCAGAGTTCAGCTTTTTGCCCTTCTGTTCCTCTTCTTTTTTGTTTTCGGAACTCTTCAAGCTTTGTTGTTAGTGGGAAGGTGAGCACTAGAGCACAAACCGGTTTGGAAAGTGTTTTTGGGTAATCCGGTTCAAAACCCAATATGTTCACATATTTACAGCTGGAAACACCAAGCTTCTCCAGGAGTTTGTTCAGCATCTCCGGGTTGATCTCGGTAGGTGGTAGCGCCATGCGCATCTCACTCTCTTTCCTTCTCGTCATTCCAATGAAGCGATCTGCGTGCTGTAATTTTTTTTAAAGCTTACCATAGTTTTTCGCCATTTCAGGGACAAATGCGCAAATTTTGAGGCTCGACATGTTTCATATCTATTCGTTCCATGCAACTTCATCTTTTAAATTTTACAAAAAACAAAACAAAAACACAATCATATTGTGTAAAATTATTTTCAGTGAATTTTGTTTCTCCTGAAAATATAGATTTGGATAAACAGTACTGCAAATATCACATGACATGAAAAATTGCAACCCCTATAATTTTATTCTCCAGGGTCTCTGCTTTCATAATATCTATATATTTAGTATTTTTATATACTGCATTTTAACAGGTGTGCAAAAAATGAAAGACAAAAAAAAGGACTCCAGCCAATTGTCAAAGAGTCCTGTGTTTTGCAGAGCCTAGAAGGTCTGTGAACCCTGTTAAATTGTAACTAAAGCCAAAACACGTCTTCTAGTTTTTGGATAGAACGGGAAGGGTTCGGAGTTCCTGCCAGGTTTTTATTTCTGAGGCCTCACTAGAATTTTGACTTTATGCTTGTTGTCCTAGAGAGAACATTATCACCCGGACAGATAGAGAGGGAGAATCTTAGATACTTAGATAAGTAATAATAATAATAATTATTATTTATATATTTTTAAAAACATTTTTTGATAAATACCTAATTCTTAATTGTTATATGTGTCCCTCCTGGTTAAAAAAAAGTTCTAACCCTTTTTTACTTTATCCAAAACTAAAAAAAAAAAATTTGACTGGAGAAACACTTAGGAACATTCTCATAGGAAATCAACTGTTCATGACCATCATTCACTTTTTCGTGACCAATGTCCAAGGGTCATTGAAGCTAAAGCTGGCCATACACTGGTAGAATTAAAAAAAAAATTCACTTTAAGAATGTTTGATTCAGGGGGATAACTGTATATGTATGCATGTGTATATATATATATATATATATTCGTTAATGTATGCTAATAATAATAATTTTATTAAATTATTAACAATTAATATTAATTATTAACAATTAATAATGCTGTTAATTTTACTTAGGAGAAGTTTAATGGTTAATGGGCCTGATATGATGGAGGGTTCTGAGAAATGGTTGAAGTGTAGTCTGGTGAGCGCAAGTATGGAAATGTATTTTGTTTTTTGTGGGGTTATTTGATTGAAATGTTTTGTGTGTTTTTGAGTTTTTGATAATGTATAATAATAATAATGTAAATAATGTAAAAAAAATCAATAAAAAAATTATTTGATTGAAAAAAAAAAGAATGTTTGATTTTCAATTTGTTAGAAGGGTCAATAATTTTTAATTTTCCACTGCAGTGGCAGGAAAATTTGAGGGAGCCGGATGGAAACAAAACCATTTTTATCAGTTAATGTGGGTTTCACTGGGTAAAGTCCATTCGTTCCAAAATCGAATGTCAAAAGTGAATTATGGGCCCTTTTTTTTTTTTTTAGTCATACTTGCCTAGGTGGATGCAGCATCGGTCCAATGCTGCATATGTCCCACAAGGGCTCTAACACTGAGAACCGAGCGATCTAACACCGCCAATCGCTCAGTTCTCACAGCTCCCTGAACAGAGAGCTGGTGACTCTCAGTCATCGTCTTTCTGCTCTGCCCCCCCTGCGCTCACTGGAGTGCTGGCCTGTGGAGGGGGCGGGAGGCTGAGCTGGGTGCCAGTCCAGGCATGTGGGTGGATCCCGACTTTGTTATGATTTTTTACAGAGCTTCAGCCCGCTGTTAGCTGAAAACAGGAGAAGAACAGCCAAACCAGCTTTGGCTGTACTTCTCCTTTAAAAGCAAAAAGTACTTTTGAATGGCATTCGTCAAGTCATTGGACGTACTGAGAATTTTACATTTTTTTTTTTTTTTTTATTGTTAGTATGTTCAATTTGAAAATCTACAAGCATATGGCCAGCTTTAAATGTCCAGACCAAATTTAGCCTGCCCAGCAGAAAACAATGAAGGTTGCAGTGGGGCGCAGTGCACTTTTTAAACCCTTTAATATATATTTTTTTTTAGTTTTAAAATAAAGAGTATTTTAAGCACATTTTTTATTTTTTTTTGTTTTTTTTTGTTTTGGGTGTTTATTGCTATCCAGGTGAGAGTTACACTGGCCTTACACCTGCAGAAATTTGTTCGGACAAGAAAGTATAACAATTGTTCATCTAACCACTCAATGGTGCTTTCATGTGCGAATTTCGAACGACTTTTCATGTGAGTACCATGTCAATATCTCAATTTTCGCAGAGTGAACGTTCTAATTCTGGATTAGGTTTGACACGTGCAGGCTTATAAAGCCAGTTCTGATTTTTCCCACCTAGGAGCAAATTCAACGATTAGAAATTTGTTCAGTCCTATTGGATTCAACAAAAAAAAATTTCCTTCAATTTATTTTTTATTTTTTTTGCTCGCTTCACCTGGAACCATTTGTTGAATCGTCCCCCCTTTAACTCTTTGATAATTAAACAATCGTTCTTAAAATTACATAACTGAAGCAAAACTCTACAGGTGTAAGGACTGTTTTATCCTTAGTCCCTATCCTGCTTACACGGGTTTCACCAAGAAGGAAGCAAGGGGAAATCTGCAACAGCAACATAGACAGTAATACAAGTCCAGATACATAAAAAGCAATAAGGGCGCCACACAAAAATGGTGGTGGAGTTCAGACTGTTTTTTTTTTTTTTTTTAATCAAATAAAAAATCCAATGCACTTTGGGATTTACACATTTCTCCTTCAGCGATACAAAGAAAAAATGTAAAATTGTATACTCCCCTGTCTGTAATTTTCCTTTCCCGGTGCATCTTTATGGCAGCATACAATGGGTTGTGTCTCCGCCCACACAACCTGATAGGACTAGTTAACTATAAATCAAAGACAGACCCAGCTCACAGCATTCTCTGTAACTCTCACCATTTGGGTGGGAATCTGTATGCTGCCACGAAGGTTCACCAGGAAAGGAAATTTACGGAAAGGTGAGAATACCATTTTCCGTTTTCCTGGTGCATCATGGCAGCATACAATGGGAACTAACTCGCCATACGGGAGGGTGCAAGAAAAATTTTGTAATCATCAGTAGCTTAAGTATGCACCATGAATTTTCCAATTTTTACTGTCGTGAGCCGGGTTCACCTATTAAAGTGTAATGAAAGTGTCATTGGAGGACCATATTGCTGACTTGCAAATAGCCTCAGTAGACACTTAGCACTGAGCTGTCCACAGAGCTGGCACTGCCCTAGTTGAATGTGCTCTTAAGACCTCAGAAACAGGAAGGCCTTGTGAAGAGTAGGCTCTTTTAATTGTCTGAACAATCTAGGAGGTGTTTGTACGTGTTAATGCTGACTGCCCCTGTCTTAATCCACGCTGGAACCAAATACAGATTTCAGCTTTCCTGAATGAAAAGATAGCTGCCAAGCAGGTCAACAGAGTTAGATCAACATCCAAGGGATGTGGTTCTCTCACTCAAAAAAAGATGGCAAATTGACATTTGGTTAAATTGGAAGGAGAAAGACACCCCATGGATAAAAGCAGTCTGAAGTTTTAGGATTATTCTGCAGGGATAGAACGTTAAGTGAGGCTCCTTGAGTACAAAGCCTGCAGTTCTGAAATCCCTTTTTCACAGAGGTTGTAGCAACCAAAAATACAGTCTTCAGTGTTAGATTGCAGGGTGTAGCCAATTCTGTAGGATAGAAATGAGGCCTTGATAGAAATGAGGACCATAAGCAAGTTCCACATAGGAAACAATGGTTTCCTGGGAGTTCTATAACTTCATGCAAGCCTTTTAAGAATTGCATCACTAAAGGGTTAAGGACTCCTTAAACCCTTGTAAGTGCAGACAAGGCTGAACTTTGAACTTTAAACATATTTGAACCTAGGCCCCTGTTCAGCTCCAGTTGTAAGAACTGTAGAACCATGGCTGGTTTAGGCGATAAAGGACTCTAGGCTTTTGCTGTGTGAGATCTGCATAATTTTCCCATATACTTTGGTAAGTCTTATTCATGAAGACCTCTCTGGCTTGACACAAGGTAGCCACTACCTGCACAGAGCACCCTTGACTTGGTAGCCTCCGCCTCTCAACTTCTATGCCTTCAAAAGCAGTCTCTTGGAGCTGGATGGTTAAACTGTCCACGAGAGAGCAAATCCGTCATTGCTAGAAGAGGCAGTGGTGACTCAAAGCTTTCTTGTAGGAGAGACAGACATTAGAGCCTCCTAAGCCAAAATGGTATATTTACAATTATTGATACAGGAAGTTTCACTGACAGCCTACGAATTCTACCCTTCCACTGCTGTCTAGGTGGAGTAAAAATCTTGCTCCTCTTCTAAAATGACAGAAGGGCTTTGAACGCTACTCTCAGTTCAAGAGCATTTAATACTATGCCTCATAAACTGAACATCCCATGACCTTGAGCAGCCTGCTCTTTGAAGTGCGTTCCCCAACCTTTCTAGCTGGGATCTGATGTGATAATGTTCCACTCGAAACAATTGGTCAGTTACGAAGAACCAAGGATACTCTGGCATTGTTCTGCTGGAAGAGACTTCACTCCCAAAGCACCTTTGACTTTATCAGAGGACGGATATTCCCTTGTGGAAGTTCTACTGAATTTTTCCCATCGCTATTGCAAACAGTATGACCTTTGTGAATGCCCTGGGCCAAAGGGGAGGCACTGAAACTGGTGGATGAATTGAACATGTAGGTGTCTGATAAACCTACAGAGCATCCAGTCTCCCAGATTTATCAATAATGTAATTGATTGGAGGTTTTCTATCTTGCACGACTCCAACTTCCTGTGCTGTTGAGTTTTTTTATTTTTATGTCCCTCTTTCCAGGAAAAACATCAGTTGACGTCCACTGACATATCTGCCACAGAGTCTGCAGCCAAATTTGAGCTCTTACAAAGCTGATACCACCTTGTCTCTTTACTTCTTCCAGAAGGGCTTCTTTAAAGGGTTACACCACTTTTCTTTTCAATCTGCAGGGCTGTAATTTTCTGTAAAAGGAAATATGATTATCTGGAGGTGTTCTGTACACAGAATGTGTACAGAACACCCCCCTGAAACATCATTTCCTGCTTGTGTGATTGGCTCACTGATTTTCCCAGAAATCTGCACCAACATACACGTCCGATTTTTGGCATCCACTGCAACAAAAATGTAATTTTGGGTAAGATACTCCCAATAGGAAACCATGTCTAAAGGGATGCAGACCCTACCACTTTCTTCAGAGTCCTTCAGGTGCAGCAGATGGTTGATAATTATGAAACCACTCCCATTAGACTCACTCAGCACATGTGCTGGTTATTGCTGGTCTGCCGGCACCTGCAGATGCTACAGTATGTAGGAGCACTTCAGATCTAGATCTAATTTTCGGACTAGAGCCTCCTTTATGTGACAGTAAGGTGACATGTCTTGCCAGCTACATGAATGATGCATCCACCATCGGAGGAGACTGCAGCAGGTTGACTTTTAGCTTTTTCAGGGTATACAGATTTTATAGTGTTCTAATAAGGGCATTTTTCTCTGACCCCTTCCATTTTTCTTGGATTAACTCCTCCAGTTGTTCAGTGAAGGGAATGAGTACTTTCTAATAGGGATGGGTGAAAGGTTTGGCCCGAGCATAAGTTCAGGCTGAACTTTTGTTCGGTCGTTCGGTGAGCAGCCCAACAAACGGGCCGTTCGACCGTTTGTTCGGCCCCCCGAACCGACCACAATGCATTGCGGCACTGAACAGTGCATTACAAGCCCTGATTGGCTGAAGCAGTGAAAGCTTCAGCCAATCAGGGCACAGAGCACTGTCAGAGTCATGATTGGACACTGTCATCATGACTTTATCCAATCATGGCTCATTCCCGCCCCATAGTATAAAAGTATTCTTTCAATGGCAGCCAATTTCAGTGTAATTTCAGAATGGAGAGAGATAGAACAGATCTCTGTTCAGTGCTATTAGTTAGTTAGTGTGCTATACTATGCTATTTTGCTTCAATTGTCAGTGTAGAATATTACTTTAGTGTCAGTCTAGGGATAGTGTGATTGTAGTGAAGAGGACCATCATTCAGCTTTGCATAGTGTGCAACTAGAGTAGGGACAGCTCAGATAGTTTCAGTGTTGTGTAATTTCTGAACTTTTTTAGTCCTTGCCGCCCAGGGCTGTCAGCTTCCACATCCCATGTGTCTGCATCACATGGTAAAAGATTACCTTGGGGCCAAAAAAGAGATGGAGAGCTTTCCAGCTGACGATCCACTGACTTACTGGGTCATGAGAATAGAACCCTGGCCAGAACTTGCCCAGTATGCTATTGAGTTGTTGGGCTGCCCTGCATCCAGTGTGCTTTCAAAACGGGCATTCAGTGCTGCAGGAGGTTTTGTTACCGATCATAGAACGCGTCTGTCCACAGACTCCGTGGACCGTTTGACATTTATAAAAATTAATCAGTCCTGGATTACCAGCTATGAAACCCCTGATGCCGATGTCATTCTGGGTTGTGGAGTCTCTGCAAGACTTTGAGGCTGCCTAGCTTTGTGGCTGTTCAATCATTTTATCTGGAAGAATGTTTTGGGTATAGGTTTCATGGGCACAATTAACACCCAGAGGGCAATTTTTCTGCACCTGTTTGACAGGTGCATACCATTGCAATTTTTTTGCCTTCATCAAGAGCACCTCTATAGGGTTACAGTGGGAAGGTGCCCCCGACACCCAAAGAGTAATTTTTCTGCACCTGTTTTTCAGGTGTATATCATTGCAATTTTTTACAGCAGGGCCAGTTCTTGCTTTCATCAAGAGTACCTCATCATGACTTTATCCAATCATGGCTCATTCCCGCCCCACAGTATAAAAGTGTTCTTTCAATGGCAGCCAATTTCAGTGTGATTTCAGAATGGAGAGAGATAGAACAGATCTCTGTTCAGTGCTATTAGTTACAGTGGGAAGGTGCCCCACTGTAACCTCTATAGGGTTACGGTGGGAAGGCGCCACCGACACCCAAAGACCAATTTTTACGCACCTGTTACTTCTATCCAAAGTCAAAGTGACACCAGAATGTATCCAAAAAATCTCTAATTTTGTTCCCAGTGCACTACATTGTGGCCTCATCATACACACTGGCTCCCCAGCTGTTGCTGAGCAAAATGAAGACAGCTCGTAGGGAAAATGTCATTTTTTTTTGGCTTTATAAATGCAATTATTGCTGCAGCAGATTCTAGACATGGTACAGATCTGCCACTTTACAGGTAGACTAAGGGGACCCCCAGGCACTATATTGGAAGGAATTTTTCATTTTTATGCTTTCACTTTAAAAACAAAAAAATCACTGCTCATTTAAAAATGACGTTTTTCACAAAAACATTTTTTATTGATACATGTCCCCCAGGGCAAGACCTGGACCCCTATAACCATTGTATGCCCAATTACTTGCATATAAGCCTTTAAAATGGGCACTTTTGAGTTTTGACGTTCGGGTCCCATTGACTTTAATGGGGTTCGTTATTCGGGTCCGAACTTTTGCGGTGTAAAGCTGAGAGAACAGTTGAACTTTGCGTTAGGAAATGATAAATACTGTTGCCATAGGAGACAGCAAACCTGCGTGTGCAGAAGTGGCACCTTGCTGGGGCCTTACCCTGTACATCTGTCTTCCTATTGAAGTCTCAGAGTCTGCCTATTGAAATTGCAACCACTTAAGGGTGTCCTGGCCCTAACCCTCTTTTCCTTTCAAAATATAAAAAGGACTATTAAAATAAATAAAGCCTCTTTTGCATCCAAGAAGTGTCTGGCGCTCAATGACTTTTACCACTTTTGCACCCACTATGCCTCACAACCCACTACATATTGAAGGATGTTAGCTATCTCTGGCTTGGAAAGTTCTCATTAGACTGGAAGAGGTTAGAGATTCTGCTACATTTCTAACAAGTTAGGAGGCACATTGCCTATTAAGAAAAAGACTGCAGGCACACCACGCACTTGATATATGTGATTTTTTTTTCTGCACTTTTAATTGCGATATTTTATGTTGGTGACAGGGTCTCATTAACAAAGCAAGATGTCATGCAGAGGTGGCCGACCAGAAATAAACTTTTAATGACATCACCACACCCATTAATTATTAGAGCTAATAAAAAAAATATGATAATTTAGCAGACAGTCAACTCAGCACAATAAATCTTTGGACTTTGATGAAATTGACCTCATGTCTAAGAGTAACTGAGCATTAAAATATATAAAAAAATGAGAAGTGCAAACATGAACAAATAGGGGTGCTTTCACACTGAAAATTAGCGCTGAAGCGCCGCTCGTTTTAGCGGCGCTTTTGCACCACTTTTCGGCCACTAGCGGGATGCTTTTTTAACCCCAAAAAAGGGTTAAAAACTCCTGTTTTGCGGCGCTTTCAACACGCTTTTCAGGCGCTTTGAAAGTGCTGCCCATTCATTCTAATGTGCAGGGGCGGTTTGCGAGCACTAAATACAACGCTCCCAAACTACCCCAAAGATGCTGCTTGCAGGACTTTTCGGAATGTCTGGTAAGTGCGCTGCCCGAGCGTGAAAAGTCACACTGGAGCAGAGATTCTTTCAGCTTTGCAGGGGCAGGCCCAAAGGTGGTTCACCCCACGCCAGCTGGAGCCAGGAATGGTGGTGTGCAATAATGGCACTAACCTCCTTTCCGCCCTTAGACAGGGAAAGCTGACACATGTGCCATGCCTGACACATGTTCTCAATTTGGTGGTGCAGTGTTTCTTAAACAGGTACCCAGGGTTGGAAGATCTGCTAAAGTAGGCCAGAAGAGTCTGTAGATATTTCAGGCGGACATAAACAGCCCATACACAGTGCTCGGTTGGCTGAAATTCAACGGGAATTCCACCTACACATAAACCGCCTGATTTGGGACATGTCTACCAGGGCGAACTCAACTTTGGCAATGCTGCAGCGGCTGCACATGCAGCAGAGGGCCATCAACGAGTATTTGTGTGAGTATGGCACAACGACAGGCTAATGCCTGCTGATAAAGGATGTATATGCTGTACTGTCACCATTTGAGGAGGCGACAAGGATGGTGAGCCGTGACAATGCATTCATCAGTGACACAATCTCTGTTGTGTTCCTGTTTGAGCAGACTCTGCATGGCATTATGGACAGGGCACTCGCCACAGAGCAGCAGGAGGAAGAGAAGGACTTCCTTTCTCCTCAAGGCCTGCTTTATGCAGACATCATTCTTGCGACCCCACAGAACACCAAGAGGAGGAGGATTCTAGCTGTTTTGGAGGCACTGAAGCAGAGGAAGATGTACGTCAAACCTTAACAGATGCATTTCCATCCCCAGAACCCTTGGGAGTAGTACGTGGCTGGGAGGACGCAGTTCCAGATACTGTTATCCTCAGTGACCCCGAAGACTTCTTATCTTCTTGCTTCTCATGCCTCCACAAACTTGCGGTGCATGGGCTCCCTCATTCTTTAAAGCCTGCAAAGGATGCAAAGGATCATTACTGGTTGGCAACCCTTCTTGACCACTGTTACAAGGGGAAAGCCTCAGAACTTATCTGTCCTCACAGAGGAGAGGATGAAATATCTTAAGGACACCTTAAAGAGGAGTTTATGTAATGCCTTTCCAGACTCTGCTAGGTTACAGTCTCATGGAAAGGCTAGTTTTGAGGCTTCTGTTGATCAAGAAAGAAGTGGTGGAGAAGGGGGCCACCTAAGTGATGCATTTCAAAATGTTTTTAGTTCTCGGCGCCCAGGGCTGTCAGCTTCCACATCTCATTGGCAGTGTCTGTATCATATGGTGGGAGATTATCTAGAGGCGAAACCAGAAATGAAGAGCTTTCCAGTTGACGATCCACTGGGTTACTGGGTCATGAGAAACAGATCACTGGCCAGAACTTGCCCAGTATGCAATTGAGCTACTGGGCTGCCCTGCATCCAGCGTGCTTTTTGAATGGGCATGCAGTGCTGCCGTAGGTTTTGTGACAGATTAAAGAGCACGGCTGTCCACAGACTCCATTGACTGGCTGACATTTATAAAAAGGAATCATTCCTGGATTAGCAGCAGCTATCAAGCCGATGTCGCAGATTGATAGAAAATATATATACTTTGCGCCAAACTAAATTTGTGTGATAAATGTGAACTACTAAAAATAAATAATAAAAAAGCTGCTCCCCTGACTAAGGGTAGGTGTGCTACTTTAGGTACTAGTGAAATTGGGTGTACGGGGCACTCAATTTATCAAAATACAATTCCAAGCCCAAACATTCATTCCTCTTGGAATGAATGTTGAATGGGACATAAACTCTTTTATTAATAATAGTTGAGATTTTTATTTTTTATTCTTTACTTCTATTAATGTTTAGATCATTGTGCGATATTCATTTATTATCGTCCTTGTACCACTTTTTCGATTCTGGTGTTACATATTTAATATTGTCTCTGTATTAGGTTTTTCTTTTTATTTGTGGGTGTAATGCTGTATTTTCGCCACAAGATGTCTCCATCTCTCGGGTCCCTTCCGTGTCCCCCTTTTTTTCAGTTTAAACACTGATATAGCCCTTCTGCTCAAAAAAACGCTTTTTAACGATATGCTTTATATTTCTATTTTGTTAGTTTTAACAGTAGTAATTCATCTTTGAAAACCGGTGTATTGCTGTGTCCCTTGTTACCAGAATGTGATCAATTTCCGGCCTGTGGAACGCATTCTATTTCCGTCATCCTAGCCTGGGTCCGTCCCCTATAAATACCACTCCCACACGTTCTAAACCACGTCCATGATGACGCATCCTTATGTCGAAACATCGGGTGGAGCTAAAGGATGTGTGTGTGACGTGGGATGCTGACTGGAGACACGACGGCCATCTTTTTGGTTTGAAACGATGATTGTTTCCATATGCTTGGTAGTTCATTCATCAATGTGAGTGTACCAGCTTTTTAAATTATTTTTAATAATTTTATTTATTTGGATGTCTGCGCAATGAGCCCTGTTTTCTCTTGTACCTTCATTTGGATGCTGGAGTGATCCAGTGAAGTTTATAATTAGAAGCAGTCTTTGGAGTCATTTTATCCGTGTGGAGAGGAATAGGCTAGACTGTCAGTGGAGTGGATTGATCGATGCAGAGGAACTGCTGGGGCCATTAATTCAATTTATATTGTGTGTACCCTACACACTGACGATAAGTGTCAGCTGGTTTGGGTGCTGGTGGTGGCTTGCCTGTCTGCTCTATCTGGTTCTGGATGAAGATCTTCAGTTTGATCGTCTTTCCAGTTTCTTTTATTATAGATGGACTTTATTATTCATTTTTTTAGCGCTACACCTTCATTTTTAGAAAATATATATACTTCGCGCCAAACTACTAAAAATAAATAATAAAAAAGCTGCTCCCCTGACTAAGGTAGGAGTGCTACTTTAGGTGCTAGTGAAATTGGGTGTAGGGGGCACACAATTTATCAAAATACAATTCAACTGTGCAAAATTGGGTGGTCAAATACCTAAGAAGCCACACTTAGATAATCATAATAAAGTGCAAAGTGCAACACATAAATTACATATAGAATGATTTGAGTAAAACATAAGATGGAACAATGTAAAAATTGCAAAGATTTGATGATCAATCAAAGTCCCAACAATTATATCTCTTCTGTGTTGAAAATTCTTCTAAACAATGACAATAGTAGATAATTCTTCTCCAGCTGAGAGAAATACACCCAAAGTGCTCCATAAGTGGGCTCTGCTTACCAGATGGCGGTGACCCCTTTAGTTAAAAAACAGGTCAAAAGCGCTTTGGCAAGATAACGCTTGCTGCAATGGTGGAGACTGTAGATGCAAACAACCCCTCCTCCGCAAAGATCATAGATGGTATATGTGAAAAAAATGTATAAAGGAACCAATAGTGTAATCCTGTTTATTTTAAAAAGGTGATAAAATACAATGCCAAATGGCTGCTTACATTGTTGGTGCCTTAGCCCGGCACTGGGGCTGTTAGCGTGTCGGGTAATCGAATGGTGCCTCGCGGCTCACCCTTGTAGCTGGCGTGCGTTCCACCGTCCAGCATGGAACAACCAAAGGGACCAGAAGTAACGTGACCATGACTCGCCTCGACGTATGTTTCGTAGTATTTACATCATCAGGACGTGTTATTGGTCACTAAAGGGCATGTGTTTATATAGTGTGAAACCGTACCACCCTTGGGAGAGAAAAATTAAAAAGTTAACAGCCACAGTGCCGGTTTACATCAGTCATCAAAGAACAATCTCACGCAGAGCTAGGCAACTAAATCTAGTACCATATAAAAACGATAATCACCGTATATACTCGAGTATAAGCCGAGTTTTTCCAGCACATTTTTTTGAGCTGAAAACGCCCCCCTCGGCTTATACTCGAGTGAGGCACAGTGAGGCATGCAAATGGGCACAGTGAGGCTGCAGGTGGGCATTGTTGACCCTCTTTTCCACTTACAGTAGCTGCTGCATTTCTCACTCTAGGCTTATACTCGAGTCGATACGTTTTCCCAGTTTTTTGTGGTAAAATTAGGTGCCTCGGCTTATAATCGGGTCGGCTTATACTCAAGTATATATGGTTACATAGTTACATAGTAGGTGAGGTTGAAAAAAGTCCATCAAGTCCAACCTATGTGTGTGATTATGTGTCAGTATTACATTACATATCCCTGTATATTGCGGTCATTCAGGTGATTATCGAATAGTTTCTTGAAGCTATCAATGCTCCCCGCTGAGACCACCGCCTGTGGAAGGGAATTCCACATCCTTGCCGCTCTTACAGTAAAGAACCCTCTACGTAGTTTAAGTTTAAACCTCTTTTCTTCTAATTGTAATGAGTGGCCACGAGTCTTATTAAACTCTCTTCTGCGAAAAAGTTTTATCCCTATTGTGGGGTCACCAGTACAGTATTTGTAAATTGAAATCATATCCCCTCTCAAGCGTCTCTTCACCAGAGAGAATAAGTTCAGTGCTCGCAACCTTTCCTCATAACTAAGATCCTCCAGACCCTTTATTAGCTTTGTTGCCCTTCTTTGTACTCGCTCCATTTCCAGTACGTCCCTCCTGAGGACTGGTGCCCAGAACTGGACAGCATACTCCAGGTGCGGGCGGAACAGAGTCTTGTAGAGCGGGAGAATTATCGTTTTATCTCTGCAGTTGATCCCCCTTTTAATGCATGCCAATATTCTGTTTGCTTTATTAGCAGCAGCTTGGCATTGCATGCCATTGCTGAGCCTATCATCCACTAGGACCCCCAGGTCCTTTTCCATCCTAGATTCCCCCAGAGGTTCTCCCCCCAGTGTATAGATTGCATTCATATTTTTGCCACCCAAATGCATTATTTTACATTTTTCTACATTGAACCTCATTTGCCATGTAGTCGCCCACCCCATTAATTTGTTCAGGTCTTTTTGCAAGATTTCCACATCCTGCGGAGAAGTTATTGCCCTGCTTAGCTTAGTATCGTCTGCAAATACAGAGATTGAACTGTTTATCCCATCCTCCAGGTCATTTATGAACAAATTAAATAGGATTGGTCCCAGCACAGAACCCTGGGGAACCCCACTACCCACCCCTGACCATTCTGAGTACTCCCCATTTATCACCACCCTCTGAACACGCCCTTGTAGCCAGTTTTCAATCCATGTACTCACCCTATGGTCCATGCCAACGCACCTTATTTTGTACAGTACACGTTTATGGGGAACTGTGTCAAATGCTTTTGCAAAATCCAGATACACCACGTCTACGGGCCTTCCTTTATCTAGATGGCAACTCACCTCCTCATAGAAGGTTAATAGATTGGTTTGGCAAGAACGATTCTTCATGAATCCATGCTGATTACTGCTAATGATATCATTCTTATTACTAAAATCTTGTATATAGTCCCTTATCATCCCCTCCAAGAGTTTACATACTATTGATGTTAGGCTAACTGGTCTGTAATTCCCAGGGATGTTTTTTGGGCCCTTTTTAAATATTGGTGCTACATTGGCTTTTCTCCAATCAGCTGGTACCATTCCAGTCAATAGACTGTCTGTAAAAATTAGGAACAACGGTCTGGCAATCACCTGACTGAGTTCCCTAAGTACCCTCGGATGCAAGCCATCTGGTCCCGGTGATTTATTAATGTTAAGTTTCTCAAGTCTAATTTTAATTCCGTCCTCTGTTAACCATGTAGGTGCTTCCTGTGTTGTGTCATGAGGATAAACACTGCAGTTTTGGTTACTGAAGCCCCCCGATTCACTCGTGAAGACTGAGGAGAAGAATAAATTCAATACCTTTGCCATCTCCCCATCCTTTGTAACCAGATGTCCTTCCTCATTCTTTATGGGGCCAATATGGTCTGTCCTCCCTTTTTTACTGTTTACATACTTAAAGAATTTCTTGGGATTTTTTTTGCTCTCCTCCGCTATGTGTCTTTCATGTTCTATCTTAGCCATCCTAATTGCACCCTTACATTTCTTATTGCATTCTTTATAAATTCTGAATGCTGTGGATGATCCCTCAACCTTGTATTTTTTGAAGGCCTTCTCCTTTGCTTTTATATGCATTTTTACATTGGAGTTAAGCCATCCAGGATGTTTGTTCGCTCTTTTAAATTTATTACCCAATGGGATACATTGGCTAATGCCCTTATTTAATATGCTCTTAAAGCAAACCCATCTCTCCTCCGTATTCTTTGTTCCTAATATTTTATCCCAATTTATGCCTTTTAGCAAGGTTTGTAGTTTAGGGAAGTTGGCTCTTTTGAAATTCAGTGTCTTTGTGTTCCCTTCATGTCTCCTATTTGTGTGATTTATACTGAAACTAATTGACCTGTGATCGCTGTTACCTAAATTGCCCCGTATTTCCACATCTGTTATCAGGTCTGTATTGTTGGTAATCAGTAGATCTAGTAATGTTTTATTTCTAGTTGGTGCGTCTACCATCTGACCCATAAAATTGTCCTGCAAGACACTAATATATGGTAATATAATAAAAATAACAATTAAAATTTGGGCAGCATTGGCGTGAAGCAATGCACATTCCAACACTATATTTGATCATACGGTTTATTAATACAATGGGTATAATTAACCACTTCAGCCCCGGACCATTATGCTGCCTAAGGACCAGAGGTCTTTTTCCAATTTGGCACTGCGTCGCTTTAACTGCTAATTGCGCGGTCATGCAATGCTGTACCCAAACAAAATTTGCATCCTTTTCTTCCCACAAATAGAGCTTTCTTTTGATGGTATTTGATCACCTCTGCGGTTTTTATTTTTTGCGCTATAAACGGAAAAAGACTGAAAATTTTGAAAAAAAATTATATTTTCTACTTTTTGTTATAAAAAAAATCCAATAAACTCAATTTTAGTCATACATTTAGGCCAAAATGTATTCGGCCACATGTCTTTGGTAAAAAAAATGTCAATAAGCGTATATTTATTGGTTTGCGCAAAAGTTATAGCGTCTACAAACTAGGGTACATTTTCTGGAATTTACACAGCTTTTAGTTTATGACTGCCTATGTCATTTCTTGAGGTGCTAAAATGGCAGGGCAGTACAAACCCCCCCAAATGACCCCATTTTGGAAAGTAGACACCCCAAGGAAATTGCTCAGAGGCATGTTGAACCCATTGAATATTTATTTTTTTTGTCCCAAGTGATTGAATAATGACAAAAAAAAAAAAATATTTACAAAAAGTTGTCGCTAAATGATATATTGCTCACACAGGCCATGGGCCTATGTGGAATTGCACCCCAAAATACATTCAGCTTCTTCTCCTGAGTACGGGGATACCACATGTGTGGGACTTTTTGGGAGCCTAGCCGCGTACGGGGCCCCGAAAACCAATCACCGCCTTCAGGATTTCTAAGGGCGTAAATTTTTGATTTCACTCCTCACCACCTATCACAGTTTTGAAGGCCATAAAATGCCCAGATGGCACAACCCCCCCCCCAAATGACCCCATTTTGGAAAGTAGACACCCCAAGCTATTTGCTGAGAGGCATGTCGATTCCATGGAATATTTTATATTTTGACACAAGTTGCGGGAAAGTGACACATTTTTTTTTTTTTTTGCACAAAGTTGTCACTAAATGATATATTGCTCACACAGGCCATGGGCATATGTGGAATTGCACCCCAAAATACGTTTAGCTGCTTCTCCTGAGTATGGGGATACCACATGTGTGGGACTTTTTGGGAGCCTAGCCGCGTACGGGGCCCCGAAAACCAATCACCGCCTTCAGGATTTCTAAGGGTGTAAATTTTTGATTTCACTCTTCACTGCCTATCACAGTTTCGGAGGCCATGGAATGCCCAGGTGGCACAAAACCCCCCCAAATGACCCCATTTTGGAAAGTAGACACCCCAAGCTATTTGCTGAGGGACATGGTGAGTATTTTTCAGCTCTCATTTGTTTTTGAAAATGAGGAAAGACGAGAAAAAACATATTTTTTTTTTATTTTTTCAATTTTCAAAACTTTGTGACAAAAAGTGAGGTCTGCAAAATACTCACTATACCTCTCAGCAAATAGCTTGGGGTGTCTACTTTCCAAAATGGGGTCATTTGGGGGGGTTTTGTGCCACCTGGGCATTCCATGGCCTCCGAAACTGGCCCCGTACGCGGCTAGGCTCCCAAAAAGTCTCACACATGTGGTATCCCCGTACTCAGGAGAAGTAGCAGAATGTATTTTGGGGTGTAATTTCACATATTCCCATGGCATGTTTGAGCAATATATCATTTAGTGACAACTTTGTGCAAAAAAAAAAATAAATAAATAATTTGTCTCTTTCCCGCAACTTGTGTCACAATATAAAATATTGCATGGACTCGACATGACTCTCAGCAAATAGCTTGGGGTGTCTACTTTCTAAAATGGGGTCATTTGGGAGGGGGGTTGAACTGTCCTGGCATTTTATGCACAACATTTAGAAGCTTATGTCACACATCACCCACTCTTCTAACCACTTGAAGACAAAGCCCTTTCTGCCACTTTTTGTTCACATGAAAAAAAATTTTTTTTTTGCAAGAAAATTACTTTGAACCAACAAACATTATATATTTTTTCAAAGCAAATGCCCTACAGATTAAAATGGTGGGAGTTTCATTTTTTTTTTCACACAGTATTTGCACAGCGATTTTTCAAACGCATTTTTTGGGGAAAAAACACACTTTTAAATTTTAATGCACTAAAACACACTATATTGCCCAAATGTTTGATGAAATAAAAAAGATGATCTTAGGCCGAGTACATGGATACCAAACATGACATGCTTTACAATTGCGCACAAACGTGCAGTGGCAACAAAATAAATACATTTTTAAAAGCCTTTAAAAGCCTTTACAGGTTACCACTTTAGATTTACAGAGGAGGTCTACTGCTAAAATTACTGCCCTCGATCTGACCTTCGCGGTGATACCTCACATGCATGGTGCAATTGCTGTTTACATTTGACGACAGACCGCCGCTTGCGTTCGCCTTAGCGCGAGAGCAGGGGGCGACAGGGTTGCTTTTTTTTTTTTTTTTTTTCTTTATTATTTTTTTGCTTTTTTATCTTATTTTTAAACTGTTCCTTTCATTTTTTTTAAATCATTTTTATTGTTATCTCAGGGAATGTAAATATCCCCTATGATAGCAATAGGTAATGACAGGTACTCTTTTTTGAAAAAATTGGGGTCTATTAGACCCTAGATCTCTCCTCTGCCCTCAAAGCATCTGACCACACCAAGATCGGTGTGATAAAATGCTTTCCCAATTTCCCAATGGCGCTGTTTACATCCGGCGAAATCCAAGTCATGAAATGCTCGTAGCTTCCGGTTTCTTAGGCCATAGAGATGTTTGGAGCCACTATGGTCTCTGATCAGCTCTATGGTCAGCTGATTGAATCACCGGCTGCATTCTCAGGTTCCCTGTTGAGACAGGAGAGCCAGAGAAAAACACGGAAGACGGTGGGGGGGGGGGCATTCCCTCCCACGGCTTGTAAAAGCAGTCTAGAGGCTAATTAGCCGCTAGGATTGCTTTTACATGAAAGCCGACCGCTGGCTGAAAAGAATGATACCAAGATGATACCTAAACCTGCAGGCATCATTCTGGTATAACCACTCAAATTCGTGAATGGCGTACCTGAAGACAAAAAAATGGTTAACAATAAAACACAGTAAACGGTAAAGTATAAAAAATTGCATACCTGAAAAACAAACATGATAAAACATAATAACAATAAAACATTGCAGAATAGAATACAGTAAAATAGAGCAGAGCAATAGAGAGAGAGAATAGAGAGAGAGAGAATAATAAAACGACAACTATTTTTTTTTATTTTATATATATATATATATATATATATATATATATATATATATATATATATATATATATATATATATATATATATATATTTTTTTTTTTACACTTTTTTTGTAACTAACTTTTATAACTGTAACCGGTTCCAGGTTCGGGTCTCTCAAAATGCGATGGCATCTTGGGAGACCCTGTGAAAGTTTGCCTAGTTTGTACAATGCTGTACCCTACGCTAATACTCAACTATTGTATGGTAGCGTTCAAAACATTCACCAATGCAAAGACCAGGATTGTCAAGACAGGAGGGACAATAATAGCGGGTGTCACGCCTATATCCGCGCTTGCTGCAGACACGACATCTTTTTTGGGGGGGTTCGTTGGGTAGGGGTACTCGGGAGGACATAAAGAAAATGCCTCTCATGCAGCCGACTGCATTTGGTTGGGGATGTGAATGGGGGAAGTACGGGTGCTGCAGAAGCGGTGGATTCCCAATTATTAGGATTGGCGAATACAGCAGGAAGGGCACTATGGGCACGACGGGCCTATGTTTGTCTTCTTCTTGGTGGCAGCGGGACACTACTTGTGCTTGCCACCTCACCAGCTTGAACTGCACTTATGGGACTCGCCACGTCACCCAGTGTTACTGCAGTGCTGGTTTGACTACGACTGGGGTGTACTAGGCCGCTGGCGCTTGCTAGTTTACCAAAACGCTACCAAAAAAACTGTTAGCGATCGCAGGGATCAGGCCTGACTCTGTGAACGCTGCAGTTATGCATTTAGTGTTTTGTAAGTGACAGTGATCGATCGATACTGCACTTGGGTGGGCTGGGCCGGGCGGAGGGGCAAAACGCAGGTGCTAGCAGGTATCTGGGCTGATCCCGCTAACACTGCGTTTTTGGGAACCCTAAACTGCTGGGGACGCTAGTATAGATCTGATCGGATCAGATATAGTGTACGGTGCGTGCGTGGGTGTTAGCGGTACTGGCGCTAATCTGACGCTGCTTGGGGCGACGCATATCACCGCTGGGCGATCAGGGGGCTAAACCTTTATTCGGTAATAAACGGCGGGTGCCCTGACACTATAAAAAATAAATGAACTAACCAGCGTCACCCGTAATGGTTATACGGTGATCAGTGGTGAAAGGGTTAACTAGGGGGCAATCAAGGGGTTAAAACATTTATTAGATAGTATATGGGGGTCCCTGTCGCTATAAAACGCTGACGGCGAACCTAAATATTTACGTCCCTAACTAGCGTCACCAGTGACACTAATACAGCGATCAGAAAAATTATCGCTTAGCGACACTGGCGACGGGGGGTGATCAAGGGGTTAAAACTTTTTAAGGGGGGGTTGGGGGGGTACCCTAGACCTAAAGGGGGCTAACCCTAATAGGGCGTACACACGGTCGGACTTTGTTCGGACATTCCGACAACAAAATCCATGGATTTTTTCCGACGGATGTTGGCTCAAACTTGTCTTGCATACACACGGTCACACAAAGTTGTCGGAAAATCCGATCGTTCTTAACGCGGTGACGTAAAACACGTACGTCGGGACTATAAACGGGGCAGTGGCCAATAGCTTTCATCTCTTTATTTATTCTGAACATGCGTGGCACTTTGTCCGTCGGATTTGTGTACACACGATCAGGATTTCCGACAACGGATTTTGTTGTCGGAAAATTTTATCTCCTGCTCTCCAACTTTCCGACAACACGCTCCGATCGGACATTTTCCATCGGAAAATCCGACCGTGTGTACGGGGCATAACTGTCCTAACACAGTAACTGTCACAAACTGACACCATGCAGTAATCAGAAAAAAAAAAAACAAAAAACAAAAAACCTGCTTGGTGTCAGTGTGACAGGGAGGGGTGATTAGGGGGTGATTGGGGGGCGATCGGGGGTGTTTTGTGTGCCTGGCATGTTCTACTGTATGTGTGTGTGTTGTGCATTCACATAGATGTCTTCTCTCCTCGGCGCCGGAACGGAAAATACCGAGCCGAGGAGAGATGACATCATTTCCTTTGCTGCTGTTTAGCATACAGCAGCAAAGGAAGATTATCATTGGCCGGCGGCGATCGCGAGGGGGGGCCACGAACGGATGGCCTCCCCCTCACCTCCGATCGCCGGGGGACAAAAGAGGACCGCCTCGGGCACCGGCCCCCCACCCGCGGGAGGCAGATCACGTAGATCTACGTGATTTTGCCTGCCCGTGCCGCCTTGCCGACGTATATCGGCGTGAGACGATCCTTAAGTGGTTAAAATGTGTAATCAAATAAATTTTATTTAGAGGAAAATAGATGAAATAAATATTTAATGAAAAGAATATTTAATAAAAAAGGGGGAAGTAATCAGTGGCGTCTCCAGCTTTCATATTTAGGGGGGGCACATGGGGGGGGCATGGACAAAAGTAGGGGGACAACTATAAAATGCAATTTTATATATATATATATATATATATATATATATATATATATATATATATATATATATATATATATCCTGGGGCCCTTTACTACGATCCCACAATGGGCCCTTTCACATGTTCTGCAGTGAGCTCCCTTCCTACTGTATTGGGGCCCCCCAGGGTGGCAGAAAGCAATAGATATATGTCACCAGCATACCAAGAAAATATAAGGGTCCAAAGCAGTGGGAGAACTATCAGGGTTGCAAAGGTTGTCTTGCCACCGGGCCCTGGTGTTCTGCCACTGTGGGGTTCCCCAGCCTCCTCTTGCTGTCCCTGCTATTGACAGCGCTGGTCTGGCATCTCTTGGAATTTACAGGGTGGTTCTCCTGTCCTAAGGACAGGAGAAATCAGTCAGTTTTTTCAGTAACTGAGAGTCCTGGTGGAGTCCTTCCTGCAAATCGCTCTTCTCCCTGCCAATAAGGATGCAGGGGAAGGAGCAGATCGGGCGGCCATGGTTGTGTGAGCGCTCGCATTATGCAGTGTCAGCGAGCAGAGGGAGGGGGGAGGAATCACCCGCAGGAGCTGACTGGGGACGCTCTCCCTCTCAATAGAGACTGTGTTACTCCAGCAGTGGCCCGAGTGTTTTTTAGTTGGGGGGGGCACATGGTGGGGCACAGCATAATGTTGGGGGGGTCAGGGCCCCCTCTGCCCCCCCCCCCCCCCAGGGACACCATTGGAAGTAATTGAGACATTAAATACCAAAATGGATATGTTAGTAACTCTTGATGGTAATTAGTGTTCAAAAACATATATTAATCATTGGCCAGAAAGCAATTTAGGTCCAATTCAATAAGTGGCTGCATGCTTCTCAATCTATACAGCCACTGGGTTTCATTTTGAGAGACTGGTCTAGTTAAATGTGTACCCCTCCAATGTTTGGAGATTTTGTCAATCCCATAGAATGTTAATAATTGGGGATCACTGTTGTGATATCGCCGAAAGTATTTGGATACAATGTGGTTTAGAAAATCTTTTTTGATGTTGGCAAGGTGTTCATTAATTCTGACCCTCAATTGACGTGTGGTTCTACACACATATTGGAGTGGGCAAGGACACTCCAACACATACCCTGTTTCCCCGAAAATAAGACTTGGCGTGATTGTCGGTGATGGCTGCAATATAAGCCCTACCCCCCAAATAAGTCCTTGTAGGTCTTATTTTTAGGGTAGGGCTTATTTTCGGGGAAACAGGGTAGGGCTTATTTGGGGGGTAGGGCTTATATTGCAGAAATCACCGACAATCACGCTAGGTCTTATTTTCGGGGGAATCGGTAGGTTACGTGGTCAGAATTGCATGTAATTAGCGGTTTGATGGCAAATTCTTGTTGTGTTATTGTAGAGTGAAAATTTCTGATTTTTTTTGTCTGTTCTCTTGGTGGTCCGGCATGCCTTGCACCTCGTGCAATAATGGAAGCCTGAACCATCAAGAAATGTTGAGGGTTTTTTTGGAGGGTCAGGAACATTGGGAGCAATGAAGTTTCTCAACCCTGGAGCTCTCCGGTAAATGAATTGAGGTCTTTGGGGTAAGGTTTGTTGGAGATCCTTATCTTTAAAGAGAATGGGCCAATATTTTTTAAATATTTTTTCAACTTATTTGTATTGTCTGTGAAACCCTGATAAAAAAAAGCTATATCTCCTCGAAAGGAGGTTTTTTTCTTAGTGGTCAGAAGTGATTCCCTATCCATAGTCAAAACTTGATCTTTATTTATTCAGTATACTTAATGGGTATCCTTTTTCATGGAATCTATTTGTGAGTACTTCTGCTTGAATCTAAAAGTCATTGAGGTTATCACAATTGTGCCTAATTCGCATATATTGTCCCTTTGGGATTGCTCCCAACCATTGGGGGTGGTGGCAACTTTGAATTGGCACAAATCCATTCCGGTCGGTCTCCCTAAAGAATGTTTTTGTTTATGCTAAGGCACCCCCAATGTAAGCAGCCACTTGGCATTGTATTTTATCACTTTTTTAAAATAAACAGGATTACACTATTGGTTCCTTTATACTTTTTTTCACATATCCCATCTATGATCTTTGCGGAGGAGGGGGTTGTTTGCAACTACAGTCTCCACCACTGCAGCAAGCGTTATCTTGCTAAAGCGCTTTTGACCTGCTTTATAACTAAAGGGGTCACCACCATCTGGTAGCAGAAACCACTTATGGAGCACTTTGGGTGTAGTTCTCTCAGCTGGTGAAGGATTATCTACTATTGTCATTGTTTAGAAAAATTTTCAACACAGAAGAGATATAATTGTTGGGACTTTGATTGATCATCAAATCTTTGCAATTTTTACATTGTTCCATCTTATGTTTTACTCAAATTACTCTATATGTAATTCATGTCGCAGATTAAATATTTTTGGGATGTGTAATCTCTGAGAAATTATCTACGCTTTCTAGCTTTGTGGGTGTTGATTTTATCTGGAAGAAATTGTTTGGCATAGGCTTCATAGGCACAATTAACACCCAAGGATGAATTATTCCGCACCTGTTTGACAGGTGCATATAATTTTAATTTTTTACAGCAAGTCCAATTCTTGTTTTCATCAAGAGTAACGCTATAGGGTTACGGTGTGAGGGTACAGGAACGCACAAAGCCCAATTTTTCCGTCACTGTTTGACCAGGGCATATCATTTACATTTTTGACAGCAAGGCCAATTCTTGCTTTCATCAAGTGTACCTCTATTGGGTTACGGCGTGAAGGCACCTCCAACACCCAAAGCTCAATTCTTTCGCACCTGTTACTTCTATCCAAAGTCTTCGAAAAAGAAACCAGATTTTATCCCAAAAAATCTCTAATTTTGTTCCAAGTGCACTAAATTGTGGCCCCATCATACAGACTGGCTCCACAAGCTATTGTTAATAAAATAAAGGAAGGTTGCAGGGAAAATGTAATTTTGTTGCCTTTATAAATGTTATTTTTGCTGCAGCAGGTTCTATACACGGTACAAATGTGCCACTTTACAGGCAGACTAAGGGGACCCCCAGGCACTATATTTAAAGGTATTTTTCATTTTTGTTATTTCACTTTAAGCATCAGCAAATCACTGCTCATTTAAAAACGATGTTTTTTACAAACTTTTCTTTCCTTGATACATGCCCCCCAGGGCAGTACCCGGACCCCCATACCCTTTGTATGCCCAATAACTTGCATCTAAGCCCTCAAAATGGGCACTTTAGATTTTTCTACTTTGGGTCCCATAGCCTTCAATGGGGATCGCTATTCGGCTCCGAACTTTCGCAATGTTCAAGAGTTCTGGTGCAAACCGAACGGGGGGTGTTCAGCTTCTCTACTCTATTCAAATCTAAAACAAATTGTTAACAATACACAGGCTTTAATGATAAAAGGTGGATTTTTTTGTGATACCATTGCTGTATATTATAAATCTCTTCACGCAGCAAAAATTTCAATAGCTTATATGTATTTTTCTTTTTCATTTGACAAACACTAGTAACCCAGGGAAATGAGAAAACACTTCTGTTTATCTTGGCTGCTTAGACGTGCTGAAAGCCAAAAATGTGATGTGTTATAGTGGGTTATCACAGCTTCTCACATCACATGCTCTTTACTCTGCTATGTATAAAAAACACAAACTCTAATAAAAAAATATAAACCACCAGCCGTTCCCAAATCTGTCTTAGATGGACAAATGTACAGATTGGCATGTGTTGTAGGATTAGGCGTCAGGGGTTGTGCACAGGCAAGAAGAAGAGAGACACGTGGAGGAATTTCTATTAATTTGGGTTTGGAGTCTCACCATAGAAACCAAATCAAGAGCTCTTGGAGAAAAGAGTACCCCCTGGTGCCATATTAACCTCTGTGTGTCTTTTCTTTGCGTTAGTCATCTATCGGACGTTTTCACCACCTCCGCCTTCCTCGAAGTCAGCTCCTTCTGTCCTTCTCTTCTCTTCACTCCATCGTCATGGCTTTTGAGCAAAACGCAGAGCACTTTGTGGGATACGTCATGCAGAGACCTTTACTTGGCTACGTCTCAGGGGTTCCGTTGATCCAAAGGACATGTGACACATGGAGTGATATTTTGAGTTTCCAGGCGCACCCTGAGGACATCCTGGTGGCCGCCTACCCAAAAGCAGGTATGTTTTTTAAATTATAAGAGGGCTGACCCTGCCATGAAAGCACTTCCTGTTATACAATGTCAATGGTCTAATCACAATGCATCATTGTAACTTTGTAGCAACACCTCACAAGATGAAAGGCTACAGCAAGTTGAAAAAAAATTCACAGAGGTCTGGTCAGAACATTTTTCTTACAGCAGTGGTCTGAATTGCATGTTTGTGCAATGACACAGATCCTCCACATCACAGCCCCCTTCCTCTAATATTAAAACCCACTTCTTACATCATTATCTCCAGTCCCCCCTTTACATTTACCCACCCTTTACTTAACACCACAGTTTCCCCTTCAGCCCCCTTTTGCATTACCCCCCAGCCGTGCTATCCTCTGCCGAAATTCACATCACCCTCCACCCACAGGAGTATCCTCCTTTGCCCCCTTCACATTAGTGTTCTTCTCTGCCCCCCTTCACCCCCCCCACAGCAGTGTCTTTCTCTGCCCCCCTTCACCCCCTCAGAGCAGTGACCTCCTCTGCCCCCCCCCAGCAGTATCCTCCTCAGCTCCCATTCATATCACCACCCTAATCAGTGTTATTCTCTGCCCCCCTGTACCTCCCCCCGCATCAGTGTTCTCTTCTAACTCCCTTCAACCCCGCCCTGCAGTGTCCTCCTCTGCCTCCTTCACCCCCCCCAGAGCTGTGTCCTCCTCTGCCCCCTTTATCCCCCCACGAGCAGTGTCCTCCTTTGCCCCCCTTCCCTTTCCCCAGAGCAGTGTCCTCCTCTGCCCCCTTCACATCACCACCCTCATCAGTGTTCTCCTCTCCCTCCTTCTCCCCCCCAGAGCACTGTCCTCCTCTGCCCCCCTTTACCCCCATAGTAGTGTCCTCCTCGGCCTCTCTTCACCCCCTTAGAGCAGTGTCCTCCTCTGCTCCCCTTCACCCCCCCACATTAGTGTTCTCCTCTGCCCCCCTTCAGCAGTGTCCTCCTCTGCCTCTCTTCACCCCCCACAACAGTGTCCTCCTCCGCCCTCCATCACATCACCCTTCACATCAGTGTTCTCTTCTGCCCCCTTCACCCCCCCCCCCCACATCAGTGTGTCCTCCTTTGCCACCCTTCACTCCCCCACATCAGTGTCTACCTCTGCCTCCCTTCACATCATCCCCCACCCCACAGTAATGTGCTCTTTTGCACCCCTTCACATCACCTCTACAACAGTAATGTCCACCTATGCTCTTTTCATACACCCCCACAGTTGTGTCCTCCTTTGCCCCCTCCAGCTCCCCATACAGTGGTTTCCTAATTTGTTCACCTTGACATCACCCCCCTCCCCACAGTAGTGTCCTCCCTTCCTCTTTTGCCCCTTTCACCCCCCCCTCACAGTAGTGTCCTTCATACCCCCCAACACAGTGGTGTCCTCCTTTGCCCCCTTCACCTCCTCACATCAGTGTACTCCTCTGCCACCTTCAGCCTCCTCCCACATCAGTGTCCTGCGCTGTCCCCCTTCACTGCCCCACAACATTGTCTTCCTCTGCCCCCCCTTCACATCACCCCCTGCCCCACAGTTGTGTCCTCATTTGCCCCCCTCACCTCCCTGCACAGTGGTTTCCTGATTTGCCCTCCTTGACATCATACCCCTCCCCACAGTAGTGTCCTCCCTTCCTCTTTTTCCCCTTTCACCCCCCCACAGTAGTGTCCTTCATACCCCCCAACACATTGGTGCCCTTCTCTGCGCCCTTCACCCCCTCACAGCAGTGTCCTCCCTTGCCCCCCTTCACCCCCCACAACAGTGTCTACCTCTGCCTCCCTTCACATCATACCCCGCCCCACAGTAATGTCCTCCTTTGCACACCTTCACATTACCTCCCCAACAGTAATGTCCACCTTTGCTCCATTCACATACCCCCACAGTAGTGTCCCCCTTTGCCCCCTTCACCCCCCTACAGTAGTGTCCTTATTTTCCCCCCTTCATCCCCTCACAGTAGTGTTCTTCTTTGTCCCTCTTAATCCCCCACAGCAGTGTCCTTTTCTGCCTCCTTTCACCCTACATTAGTGTCCTTCTCTGCCCCCCTTCACCCCCACACAGTAGTGTCCTCCTTTGCCTCCTTCAGCTTCCCGTACAGTGGTTTCCTAATTTGCCCCCCTTGATATCACCCCCCTCCCCACAGTAGTGTACTCCCTTCCTCCTTTGCCCCTTTCACTTTCCCCCTCACAGTAGTGTCCTTCATACCCCCCTCCAACACAGTGGTGTCCTCCTTTGCCCCTTCACCTCCTAACATCAGTGTCCTCCTCTGCCACCTTCAGCCTCCTCCCACATCAGTGTCCTGCTCTGCCCCCCTTTACTGCCCCACAACAGTGTTTTCCTCTGCCCCCTTCACATCATTCCCTGCCCCACAGTTATGTCCTCTTTTGTCCCCTTCACCTCCCCGCACAGTGGTTTCCTGATTTGCCCTCCTTGACATCAACCCCTTCCCCACAGTAGTGTCCTCCCTTCCTCTTTTTCCCCTTTCACCCCCCCCCCACAGTAGTGTCCTTCATACCCCCCAATATATTGGTGCCCTTCTTTTCCCACTTCACCCCCTCACAGCAGTGTCCTCCCTTGCCCCCCTTCACCCCCCACAACAGTGTCCTCCTCCGCCCCCCCATCACATCACCCTTCACATCAGTGTTCTCCTCTGCCCCCTTCACCCCCCCTACATCAGTGTCCTCCTTTGCCCCCTTCACTCCCCCACATCAGTGTCTACCTCTGCCTCCCTTCACATCATCCCCCGCTCCACAGTAATGTCCTCCTTTGCACCCATTCACATCACCTCCCCAACAGTAATGTCCACCTTTGCTCCGCTCACACACTACCACAGTAGTGTCCTCCTTTGCCCCCTTCATCCCCCCACAGTAGTATCCTTATTTACCCCCCTTCATCCCCCCACAGTAGTGTTCTCCTTTGCCCCCCTTCATCCCCCACAGCAGTGTCCTCTTCTGCCTCCTTTCACCCCCACACAGTAGTGTTCTCCTTTGCCCTCTTCAGCTCCCCGTACAGTGGTTTCCTAATTTGCCCCCCTTGACATCACCCCCCTCCCCACAGTAGTGTCCTCCCTTCCTCTTTTGCCCCTTTCACCCCCCCTCACAATATTGTCCTTCATACCCCCAACACAGTGGTGTCCTCCTTTGCCCCCTTCACCCCCTCACATCAGTGTCCTCCTCTGCCGCCTTCAGCCCCCTCCCACATCCTGCTCTGTTCCCCTTCACTGTCTCACAACAGTGTCTTCCTCTGCCCCCCCTTCACATCATCCCCGGCCCCACAGTTGTGTCCTCATTTGCCCCCTTCATCTCCCCACACAGTGGTTTCTTGATTTGCCCCCCTTGACATCACCCCCTCCCCACAATAGTGTCCTCCCTTCCTTTTTTGCCCCTTTCACCCCCCCACAGTAGTGTCTTTCATACACCCCAACACAGTGGTGCCCTTCTTTGCCCCCTTCATCCCCTCACAGCGGTGTCCTCCCTTCCCCCCCCCTTCACCCCCCACAACAGTGTCCTCCTATGCCCTCTTCACCCCCCCACATCAGTGTCCTCCTCTGCCGCCTTCAGCCTCCTCCCACATCAGTGTCCTGCCCCCCTTCACTGCCCCACAACAGTGTTTTCCTCTCCCCCCCTTCACATCATTCCCCTGCCCCACACTTGTGTCCTCCTTTTCCCCCTTCACCTCCCCGCTTAGTGGTTTCCTGATTTGCCCTCCTTGACATCACCCCCCTCCCCACAGTGTCCTCCCTTGCCCCCTTCACCCCCCAAAACAGTGTCTTCCCCTGCCCCGTTACCCCCTCTCCCCACCCCAACATCAGTGTCCTCCTCTTCCACCTTCAGCCCTCTCCCACATCAGTGTCTTCCTCTGCCACCCTTCACATCATCCCCTGCCCCACAGTAGTGTCCTCCTTTGCCCTCTTCACCTCCCCGCATAGTGGCTTCCTAATTTTCCCCCATTGACATAGCCCCCCTCCACACAGTAGTGTCCCCCCTTCCTCTTTTCCCCACCTTTCACTCTCCCCCACCACAGTAGTGTCCTTCATACCCCCCACCATAGTGGTGTCCTCCTTTGACCCCTTCACAACCCTCAAAGTAGTGCTCTGCTCTGCCCCCTTCACATCACCCCCAGTTTGCTAGGATGGACCAGCGTCCGATCACCTACTGGTTAATACTGATGTGCCTCCCGATCTCCGCTTTGTTGTGAAAATTACAGCGGTTGTAAACAACCGGATCCTAAATGGCATGACCATAGTGGTCCAGATGGGACAGTGACTCAGTCCAGACCCAGACCACGGTCCTACATTTATTATACAGACATTTATGATTTATTTTAGTGATGACTTATTTACATGATTTTGTCATCTCTGAGCTGACATTTCAGTCCAGGAAGTAGATGGCGACCTTGGATTGTGCTACAAACATGTTGTCACCCTTCTGGAAAGAAGAACAGCTAAAGGCATTGACTGTGAGAATTATTAAATACCCTTAAAGTCAATCTTCGGGCAAAACTTTATTCTCCTCCCAACCATCCCACTCTCAACCATTCCTGTTTTAAATAAAACACATCCTAAGCCCCCTTTAGTTTACCTGAATATGCCACCATGTGACCCTGTACGGGCCTTCTCCTGGCAATGAATGTTGTTGATCCACCGCTGCAGTTTGGGTCTGTTGTCAACCGGTCTTGTCACCACCCCTTATCGTGGTAGCACCATTGGAGTCTTCAGGACCCTGTGAGGACCCTGCCAGCAAAGTGGGTAGTGCCTATGTCAGCGATGTGGGCACCAGAAGCACCAAAGAGAGAAGACTTCTGTCCCAATTGAGTTGATTATCTGAAACTGGAGAGTACAAAAGCTGGAGCAGCTGTGCATGGTAGTCAGCTTCTAACTTCAACTTGTTCAATTAGCCTTTGACAATAAAAACTGGAAGCTGACTGGTTTCTATGCAAAGCTACACCAGATTTTGCACTCTCCGGTTTTAGTAAATCACCCCCAATATGTCATGTGACCATGAACTTTGGTATGTGGGGATTTCATTTTTTTTTTAACTTGGTAATTAGCTAAAGGAGTGAGGGAATTATTCTTTATATGGGTGGGGTGATTCTCTGGCTTTTTTTAAACATTTTTCTATATGAATGTCACAACATTTGCACAATCATCACAGATAATCCCTGTAATGTGGTTAATATTTTTATTTCCCATGATCTCAGCTCCATCTAGTGGCCATAATGCAGTATTTTCCTGTAATATCTCGGTCAGGGAAATACTGCATTGTGGCCACTAGATGGAGCTGAGGATCATAGGAAATGAACATATTAGACACATTATGGGGATTATTCGTGATGGCTGTGAATGCTGTGAAATTCGTAGAGCAATTTCTTTTTCTTTTTTTTTTTTCCATAAATAGACCTCTAGGTGTTGCACTTACAAAGTACATAGCATTGACTTAATAATCAATAATATATTTTTGACTCTAGGTCCACTTTAATATTCTTTTTTTTTATAACACCACAAATTCTTCTCTTTGTGCCATTGCCTTCTAGGTATCACCTGGCTACAGGAGATCGTGGATATGATATTCACGGATGGCGATGTAGAGAAGTGTCGTAGAGCACCAACCTATGACAGACACCCCTTCATTGAGGCCGTAGCCCCAAAACCTGTTCCGTCAGGTGAGTTTTTCTTTGAGAATTCATCAAGAGCTAAGAAAAACACTGTATAAGTTTTTTTCTTTGGACTTCATTATGTTTAAGGGCTGCAGCTCGCACAAAGCATGAAGCCACCGCGGATTTTAAAGACCCACCTCCCGGTACATGTTCTTCCTCCATCGTTCTGGGATCAGGACTGTAAGGTGAGGAAAATTAAAAGAAGAGTTGGCAAAACTTGTTTCATGGGTTGAAAATGATCCCTCATTTTCCGCTTTCAGTTGATCCAGAGCACTGACTGAATGGACAAGAATAGCTCTGTACAAAGCTTTCTATTCACAAACGGAAGCATAGTAAACACAGTTTACTATGCTTCAGTTATGAATGGGCACAGGAGCGATCAGTATGGATCACTGATTCTATTCATTCAGACAAGGAAGGGGCTGGTAAGTGACACATATACTGACCCCTTCCCTTCTCCATCTCGACAGTATCCCCCTCAGCAGCTGGCGGGAGAGGGGAGGGAGGAACCCCGTAGAGCTGCGGGGATGAGGGGGGCTGGAGACAGCAGCAAGAAGCTGAATAGGAAGGGTGGCAGGGGTGGTGGAATATAGAGGAATCAATCCCCTACATTTACTTCCTGCCGCTGCTGAATGCATGAGGGAGGGAGGAGAAGAAGCAGGCATTCATCGACTGCAGGAGGAAAGTAAAAGGGATCGGTTCCTCTATACGCTGCCACCTCTCCTATCCGGGTATACATGTGGGCCACACAGGTACCCTGGAGCATTTGTTCAGATCGCAATTGCAACCCCTGTGACCCCTGTAGCTACACCCCTGGAAGTGAGGAAATCTCTTCGAAGTGAGAAGACAGCTTTCACTAAAACAGGTTTTCCCATTGGAAGATTTCCCCTCTATTCTTGTTTAGGTGAGAACTGTAGATTTGTATTTTTTCCCATCACTCTCTGTAGAGGTGACAATGGTCACCAGCACAAGAAGAGAGGTTGAGCCTCCCCTGTGGGGAAGCAGACAGCAATAAAAATATTATTAATCTAGAATCAAAGCACACAGTAATATTTAGGTCCAGATATAAATTTATTCTAAAGACAATTTTTTTTACATAAACCAACTTATTTCGGGGCTAAGCTCTACCCTCTTCATCAGGGCTTGAAGAAACAAGAAGGCTGCTTGGACCAGCTACTGACATATGCCGTGTAAATCCAGCAACGATCAAAACACCCAATTGTTTATTGACTTTTAAGTCTTCATACAATGTTTCTTGCTTGTTCAATCCCTGATCAAATAGGTTGAGCTTAGTTCCCGAAATGTGTTGGGTTCTGTAAAAAAAATTGGCTTTGGACAAAACTTGTATTTGGACTTTGGGTGTGGAGTCTGTACTCCATGTGGTGTCTTCTGACCACCTACAGCATCTAACAAGTGTATCATATTGAATTGTAATTGTATCAGCCACGTCTTTTCATGAATTTTTTCATTGTTTGTTATTTATTTGTGAGCTAATATTCCAAACTGTATATACTACAATAAGTTTCTATTTTTCTATATTTATCATTTATACTGGTTTTTGGTGTTATATCACCACTAGTGCCTTTAAAATCCCACAAGGGGGAACTTTGCTCTCTGTATATTGTACACAGGGATGTTGGCCCAGCCCCTAGTCCTCTCTAGCTCAGATTTCTGTATTAATGGCATGGTGTGGCATTTTAATTCCATACATATTCATCTTCATCACAATGCAAAGTGAACGTGAAAATCCTTCAGAGTGTAGAAGCCACCAGCCTAATAGCCTGATCACCTACAGGCAACATCGTAAAAGAAAAGTTCCTCAAAAGGCGGGACTTTGAAGGACCATGAATAAAAAATATATAGTAAAAAATACAATTTTTTTCATTAAACATCATATCATAAAACACATAATGACATTGAAATACACATAGAGTTGCAGCAAATAAAAGAGGATGGAAGAGGCCCAAACCAATTGCCAACTAGACAGATAAAACCCAACGCCTTTCGACATGTGAAGTAAGGGTCTTCTTCAGGGAAAAGGGGAGAGGGTTGAAAGGCTTCCATAAAAATACGAACAATCTCTAAAGTTTATACAAAATATAATAAATTATATATACATGTAACACCGTGCAAGTACATACAACAGTTCGATCATTTATAGAACCATATGTATTATGTTATTATCAAAAACTGACCTCATGTGTTTGATGCTTTTATGCACTGGAGATCAATTACTCAAGGTAAGAAGAAGAGGATGGAAAAGTCCACACAGAACAGCAAGATGTTGGGTCATGCACAAGTCTCCTTCCGTGCACTACCGGCAACATAAAACTATTGGATGAGAACAATAATTTATTATTGTATTCATAATTATTAAGTGAGAATGCAATAAACAAGCAGGAAGGTACAGCATTTGGCCAGAGAAGGTTGGCATACTTCAGGTTTCATGTGGCTGGAATCTACATAGCAGCCATTATAGCTGGCAAGTAAGAACTTGAAGTTGTAGCAACATAAATAGAGAGGAACCACGAGTAAGATGTGTTCTATCAGTTATACAGATAATCAATCTGTTCTATGACTAGCCCAAGAAGAAAGCTATTAATAGAAAGTGTGTGATGGTCAGTTACTTAGGCTGGCCGTAGACAGTTCGAATCTCAGCCGGTTTAGCTGTGCAACCCGTGGTAGCAGGAAAGAAATTTGAACTGTCTATGGCCTGCTTTAGTTCGTTTCCAGGGTCAAGGAAGCCTCAGGCAGAACAATTGTTAGGTGTGGTCAACGCAGAAAGTGAAAGAATAATTGGGGCATTGTTGGCAATGGCAAGTAGTAGTGGTTAGACACTATTGGGTATGGCAGAAACAATTGTCTATCGATTGCTAGGTATCAGAGTTTGTATATATCAGCTTTTACCAACCTTCGTATCCCAGAGGAACCCTTGAAAAATGTTTCAGGTCTCAGGGAACCCCTGTTCAGATTAGTTAAATGGGGGTCACTGGGTTAATGCCCCTTACATTGGTAGCGTAAGAAGTGCGAAGTGTGAAGAATGCCCCTCTTATGGTCAGAATGCCAACCTTGCATTCATGCTGGCCCTGCCAAGTAGCTTTGGTCCTGGAACTATGTAGGCACCATCAGATGGGGGGTAAGTAAGTCACAGCTCAGGGAACCCCTAGCCACCCCTGGTGGAACCCTAGGGTTCCATGGAACCATGGTTGAGAATTGCTGGTATATATGATTACCGTACATCAAAGAATTTTTAATTGAGATTTCTTTGTTCAGAGAGCCTCTACCCACTCCTTACAGAACATGTATATCAACTGTTCTAAAAACAACAGGAAGGGAGGGTCAGATTACTGTATATCCACACACACCGTAAAGCCTTTTTGGTCACCAGAGAGATGATAATGAGAAGTTGTTTGCAACCCTTGGAAATGTGAAGATCAGGAATGTCTACTATGCCAAAAGTGCTCACTCCGGAGTGGAGGGAAAGTAATTAACACAGTGTTGGGTTGTATATCTACTACTACAGCAGTCTGAAATGTCTTGATCTCTGGAGAAAGGCAATTTAATATCAATATATAACAAGATTTCAGGGATCCACCACATTTAATTCACTCCTTTAGGAATAATAAAAATGTAGCTGAAGTTCCAACTCTTCCCTACTCCATTCAGAACTTCACATTCCTAGGAATGCCAACTTATATTTAGAACTATCAGTTGTGGTTTGCTTTGGGAAAGTTACTGATGGTTGGACATGTGCGGTCCCTTTCGTTCTGAATCAAAATTCGGGCACATTTTTCATTATTCGGAGAATGTATCAGAATTACAATAATAACTAAATAATAGGAATCCGAAATAACGAAACTAAATTTAGTTTGGAATTCAAATTGAATTAAAAAATGAGAATAGAATAAAATAGCATAGAAAATAAAGCAATATAATAGAAAATTTTGAGTAAAATAGAACAGCATAGAAAATAAGAGAATAGAATAGAATAGAAAGGAATAGAATAGAACAGAATAGAATAAAAAGAATAGAGTAAAACAGAAGAGACTGGAATAGAATAGAATAAACAATAGAATAGAATAAACAATAGAACAGAATAGGACGAATATAACCATTTTCTGAATTTCTAATTTTGAATAGAATACATTTGAATTCAAATAGATTAGATTAGAATAAAATAGAAAATAAAAGAGTAGAATAGAAAAGAATAGCAGAGAAAAGAATAGAATAGAAAAAACAATAGAATAGAATTAAATGGAAAAAAAATTGAAAGAATATAACCGCCTTCCAAAATTTTAATATAATAAATTGGAATATAATAGATTAGAATGAAATAGAAAAGAATAGAATAGAAAGAATATAACCGTCTTCTAAAATTCAGATTTCGAATAGAATAAATTTGAATTCTAATAGAATAGAATAAAATAGAATAGAAAATAATATAATAGAAAAAAAACAATAGAATAGAAAAAAATAGAAAGAATATAACCATCGTCTAAAATTTGAATATAATAAATTTGAATAGAATAGGTTAGAATAAAATAGAAAAGAATAGAGTAGAAAAGAAAGAATAGAACCGTCTTCTAAATTTCAAATAGAATAAATTTGAATTCGAATAGAATAGATTAGAATAGAATTAGGAATAGAATGGAATAGGAAAGAAGAAAAACGCCTTTTGAAATTCGAATTTCAAATAGAATACATTCAAATAGAATATATTAGAATAAAAAAGAATGGAACAGAATAGAATAGAAAATGAAATAATAAAATGGAATAGAATCAAATAAAATAGAAAGAATTTCCAAAATTCGATTTGTGAATAGAATAACTTTGAATTTGAATGCTGATTTGCGTTTTCCGAATTCGGTTGAATTGAGTTCATTTGGACCAAATTTGGAAAATTTTAATCGAATTTGAAAACAAATAAACAAAACTAAACTAAACGAATCCTGAAAACGAAATAATTTTGTTTAGTTAAATTAGTTTAATTCAATAACAAGTCGAAACTAAATACATTTTTTTATTCGTTCTGCACATGCCTAGTGATGGTGTATTACTCACATACAACGATCTGGATTGTTGCTTTTACAAAGCCAAGAAGGAGAAGCTTGAGAAAATGAAAGCTCAGCATTTGTAGAAATGATTTGGTCAAACATTCTTTTCTCTCTCTTTCTGCACAGGTCATATACATTGCTAGGAATGCCAAGGATAGCATGGTCTCCTACTTCCACTTCCAGAGGATGAACAAGGGTCTCCCGGACCCTGGAAACTGGGAGACTTACTTCTCAACGTTCCTGGCAGGAAATGGTGAGTAAATGGAACAACAGAACGCTTTACTGGACAAAAATCTTACACATTTTCCTATAACTGATTTTTTTTTTCGGGATACTTACCGTAATTTTTCTTTCCTGGCAGCATTGATGGTTATGTCTTTGCCCCTTGACTCCTGGACAGACCTTCAGTGTAGCAGTAAAAGGATTCCTCACCTTTGTTCCTGTGTTCTCAATAATTTGGTTCTACAAGGAACATGGGTGGGAAAAAGTACTGGCATGGCGTGGCACCAGGAAAGGAAAATTATGGTATCCAGTAAACAATTTTCTGTAAATTCCTGGTGCCTTGATATTTGAGCACTGATGGGAACCAGGTAGCAATAACAACTGAGAGACTATGGGCAATTGCAAACAAAAATATAAATGAGTTTAACCATTAATGAAAAAAACAGGAGACAAAACTGAAGAGCCAAAAGGAGAATCTACACTAGTCACCACATCTAATCTACAATGAGACATGAAGGTATATAGTGACAGCCAACTAGCAGCTTTGCAAATGTCCTCCAATGGAACCCAAGCTAGAGATGCCCAGGGCATTGCCACACCACTGGTGTAGCATGCCGAGAACTGAAGGGGAGGAACATTCTTGACTTGTTAGCATACACAGATGGTATGCAGGACCCAAGATGAAAGAATTTTAAAGGAAACTGCCTCAAGGTTGAAGAAACTGCCTCAACCTTTCTTGATCCTGCTGGGAGCACAAAGAAACTGGCAGAGCGTCTATCTGAAGTTGTTCTCTGAAGATAGGTGGAAACTAAATAGAGTAAATCCTGCCTATGCCACAACACCTCTTGCTCTGAAAAAAGATTTGGATAAAAAACGGGGAGAGTCCATTCCATATCCATGTGATATTTTAAGACAACTTTGGGAAAGAACTGACCTCAGCACTACCCAATTACAGAAAAAGGAACAGTGAGGAATCCTTTTATTGCTACACAGGAGGACTGTCCCGGGATAAAGGGTCGGAGCTGCTGCCATGGGGAGGTACCAAGAAATATACCGTATACATCTCACAAAAGTGAGTACACCCCCCACATTTTTTGTAAATATTTTATTCCATCTTTTCATGTGACAACACTGAAGAAATGACACTTTGCTACAATGTAAAGTAGTCAGTGTACAGCTTGTATAACAGTGTAAATTTGCTGTCCCCTCAAAATAACTCAACACACAGCCATTAATGTCTAAACCGCTGGCAACAAAAGTGAGTACACCCCTAAGTGAAAATGTCCAAATTGGGCCCAAAGTGTCAGAATTTTGTGTGGCCACCATTATTTTCCAGCACTGCTTTAAGCCTCTTGGACATGGAGTTCACCAGAGCTTCACAGGTTGCCAATGGAATCCTCTTCCACTCCTCCATGATGATATCACGGACCTTGCGTTCCTCCACCTTCCATTTGAGGATGTCCCACAGATGCTCAATAGGGTTTAGGTCTGGAGACATGCTTGGCCAGTCCATCACCTTTACCCTCAGCTTCTTTAGTAAGGCAGTGGTTGTCTTGGAGGTGTGTTTGGGGTTGTTATCATGTTGGAATACTGCCCTGCGGCCCAGTCTCTGAAGGGAGGGGATCATGTTCTGCTTCAGTATGTCACAGTACATGTTGGCATTCATGGTTCCCTCAATGAACTGTAGCTCCCCAGTGCCGGCGGCACTCATGCAGCCCCAGACCATGACACTCCCACCACCATGCTTGACTTTAGGCAAGACACACTTGTCTTTGTACTCCTCACCTGGTTGCCGCCACACACGCTTGACACAATCTGAACCAAATACGTGTATCTTGGTCTCATCAGACCACAGGACATGGTTCCAGTAATCCATGTCCTTAGTCTGCTTGTCTTCAGCAACCAATTTGCGGGCTTTCTTGTGCATCCTCTTTAGAAGAGGCTTCCTTCTGGGACAACAGCCATGCAGACCAATTTGATGCAGTGTGTGGCGTATGGTCTGAGCACTGACAGGCTGACCCCCCCACCCCTTCAACCTATGCAGCAATGCAGCACTCATATGTCTATTTCCCAAAGACAACCTCTGGATATGACGCTGAGCACGTGCACTCAACTTCTTTGGTCGACCATGGTGAGGCCTGTTCTGAGTGGAACCTGTCCTGTTAAACCGCTGTATGGTCTTGGTCACCGTGCTGCAGCTCAGTTTCAGGGTCTTGGCAATCTTCTTATAGCCTAGGCCATCTTTATGTAGAGCAACAATTCTTTTTTTCAGATCCCCAGAGAGTTCTTTTCCATGAGGTGCCATGTTGAACTTCCAGTGACCAGTATGAGAGAGTGAGAGCGATAACACCAAATTTAACACACCTGATCCCCATTCACACCTGAGACCTTGTAACACTAACGAGTCACATGACACCGGGGAGGGAAAATGGCTAATCGGGCCCAATTTGGACATTTTCACTTAGGGGTGTGCTCACTTTTGTTCCCAGCGGTTTAGACATTAATGGCTGTGTGTTGAGTTATTTTGAGGGGACAGCAAATTTACACTGTTATAAAAGCTGTACACTCACTAATTTACATTGTAGCAAAATGTGATTTCTTCAGTGTTGTCACATGAAAAGATAGAATAAAAATTTTTCAAAAATGTGAGGGGTGTACTCACTTTTGTGAGATACTGTATTTATATATATATATATATATATATATATATATATATATATATATATATATATATATACACACACTCACTGGCCACTTTATTAGGTACACCTGTTCAATTGCTTGGTAATACAAATTGCTAATCAGCCAATCACGTGGCAGCAACTCAATGCATTCAGGCATCTAGACGTGGTAAAGACGACTTGCTGAAGTTCTAACCGAGCATCAGAATGAGGAAGAAAGGGCATTTAAGTGACTTTGAACGTGGCATGGTTGTTGGTGCCAGACGGGCTTGTCTGGTCTGAGTATTTCAAAAACTGCTGATCTACTGGGATTTTCACACACAACCATCTCTCGGGTTTACAGAGAATGAAAAAGAGAAAATATCCAGTGAGCGGCAGTTGTGTGGAGGAAAATTCCAGATGTCAGAGGAGAATGGGCAGACTGGTTCCAGATGATAGAAAGGCAACAGTAACTCAAACAACCACTCGATTTCAGCTGCGACATTCAGATGGTGGGGTCAGAATATGGCGTAAACAACATCAAAGCATTAATCCATCCTGCCTTGTAGCAACGGTTCAGGCTGGTGGTGGTGGTGAAATGGTGTGGGGGATATTCTCTTGGCAGTTGGCACACTTTGGGCCGCTTTAGTACCAATTAAGCATTGTTTAACCGCTTAAGGACAACCCGTACATGTCCTGCAGCAGGGCAGTCCTTAAGCGCAAAATCAAGCACCGCCGGTGACCCGCAGCCAATCAGCGGGTCTGGCGGACCCAATGTCTGCAGAGTACCTGGCGATCAATTTGAGAGAGGCAGAAGATTGAGAGTGGCAGAATGGGGGTCTGCCTATGTAAACAAGGCAGATCGCCGTTCTGCTAGTAAGGAAAACAGAGCTCTTGTGTTTAGGCTAAGCAGGAACATAGATCTCTGTCTTACTACAGTTAAACCATCCCCCCCACACACAGGAAGAAAGCACTCCCTAGGGACACAATTAACCCTTTGATCGCCACTGAGGTTAACCCCTTCCCTGCCAGTGTCATTAGTACAGTGACAGTGCATATATTTTAGCACTGATCACTGTGTTAGTGTCACTGGTCCCCAAAAAGTATCACTTAGTGCCAGATTTGTCCGCAGCAGTGTCGCAGTCCCGCTAAAAATCGTTGATCGTCGCCATTACTAGTAAAAAAAAAAAATTTTAAAAAAATAAGAATTCCATAAATCTATCCCGTAGTTTGTAGATGCAATAACTTTTGCAAAAAACCAATCAATAAATGCTTATTGGGATTTTTTTTTTACCAACAAAATGTAGCAGAATAAATATTGGCCTAAAAACTTATAAAGATATTTGATTTTATACATTTTTTTTATTGGATGTGTTTTATAACAGAAAGTGAAAAATATTTTTTTTTTTTTTTCTAAATTGTCGGGTTTTTTTGTTTATAGCTCAAAAAATAAAAAAATGAAGATGGAAATCTAATACCACCAAAAGAAAGCTTTATTTGTGGGGGGAAAAAAAATGATATGAATTTTATTTGGGTAGTTTTTCATGACTGCGCAAGTAACTCGGTGCCGTATCACGAAAAAATGGTCTGGTCATGAAGGAGAGTAAAGCCCCGTACAAACGATCGGACTTTCCGAAGGGAAATGTTGGATGTGAGCTTGTTGGCGGACAATCCGACTGTGTATACGCCCTATCGGACAATTGTTGTCAAACTTTCCGCCAACAAATGTTGGATCGCAGGTTCTCAAATTTTCCGCCAACAAATGTGCGTTGTCGGACTTTCCGAGCGTGTGTACACAAGTCCGTCGGACAAAAGTCCAAAGTACAAACACACATGCTCGGAAGCAGAAGCGGTCGGTCTTGTAAACTAGCGATCGTAATGGAGAATTAACATTTGTGACGCGGCAAATTATGGAATCTCCAAATGCAGCGCACATTCTCTTCTTTAATGGGATAATAATGAAGCTGCTTTGCTGGTGATACTGATGGAGTTTTTGCAAACAAATTTTCAAAGTCTTATTTTTTCTAGTAATATCAAGAATAATATTATTATGCTTTTTTTTTTTTTTTTTTTTTTTTTATTCGGGCAAGTTACCACAACACCATTATCCTGTAGTTTTTAAGATCAAAGATACAACTATGTTGGTGTCCTTTGTTAATTTTACATTGTATTTTTTTAAATGTAACTGCCTACTCCCAAACTCATTTGAAGTAAAACACATAGCCAAGTATTATTCTACACATTTTTTTATTGTGCATTAAAAAAATAAAATTAGACATGCTATCTGCAAATAGAACTTAACCAAAAAGTGCATTCTATGCATCCAAAAATATAGAAAATATACCAAATCAAATCATTATTATTCAACCAAAAAAATAATGTCAAAGCAATAACTCCAAGGCCAATAATAAATAACTCCGATTCCACAACATTTCTAGTTGACGAATGGCCGTTCAGAAACAAACTGAAAAGCGCAAAATGAAACACGCGAAAAGAAAAGCGCGAATCAACATTCACCAAACTTCTACTAACACGAAATTAGCAGAAGGAGCCCAAAGGGTGGCGCTAAAGAGCTGAAAAACCATGCAGTACGTCTTGTACATCACTACGTTCGTAATTGTTGGCCAACATTTGTGTAACCGTGTGTATGCAAGAGAAGTTTGGTCCAACACCCTTCGGACAAAATTCCACGGTTTTGTTGTCGGAAAGTCCGATCGTGTGTACGGGGCATAAATCTTTCGGAGGTCAAGTGGCCACAGAGGGATGTCGCTTACATTTTCTCCTGCAGATTCTGCCTCCATTGATCAATTTAGCTGAGCAGAGCATGCTAACGCAGTGAGATACCACCATTCCACAAACTACACCTTGGCCTATCCCACCCCCAGCACACATCCCTCACTTCCCAGTATCCATGCTCACAGTGGGGTAAGGTGACTGAGAAGAATAATTGTATCTCTTTCTAATAGTACCCTGGGGAAGCTGGTTTGACCACGTCCTCGGATGGTGGAACGCCAAAGATCACCACCAAGTGCTTTACATCTTCTATGAGGACTTGATTGAGGTAAGCAGGTGCCTGGCATGTGGAAACCCAAACATCTTCTCATCTTCTTTAACCCTCATTCATTGCCTCGTCCTCGACAGGATCCTAGGCGTGAGATCGGTAAAGTCATGAGGTTCCTGGGAAAGGATCTTTCGGAGGAAGTTCTGGAGAAGATCTATCAGCACACTACCTTCCAGTCTATGAAGGAGAATCCTATGGCCAATTACAGCACCATCCCGTCATTTGTCATGGATCAGTCCATCTCGTCCTTCATGAGAAAAGGTTCATTCCTAACCGTAAAACGTCATGATAATAATTTTAGCCACAGACCTCATGTCAAAGACACCCCTGCCTTTCCTGCGATGGTAGTGTGCCCATGCCCTCTGCCTATGGAGATGGCTGTTGACTTTTGACCAAAAGTCTGAATTTGCATATCAGGCTGTTGGATCTGCTTGTTTTGTGGATTTTTGGGGACGGGAGGAGTGTGTGTAAAATATCCTAATGGAGTCATTTAGGAGAACACAACCATGTGGACATGCTTGCAGAATAGAAGGGTCCACGGCACGATGTCAGGTAATGATAGAGCCTAGCTGTACCCATTAAAATTATTATAACGTTCCCTAGCTGGAGTTGGCCTTTAAAGTAAGCTTGTAATGAGAGACTGTCTCTGCTGACCTCAGAGACCCTGTCCTATCACTGTGCCCTAAAAAAATTGGAACCAAAATAATTTTAGTTTCTGGTGACTTCCTTTATCCCCCCCCCGGGACGATGGATAAGTCCCCTCCCCCTCCAATGACAATGAGACCTCAATGAAGACTAACCCCTCAGACATAAAAAGACCACACACTGCGAATATTATTATACAGGATTTATGAACATTCCGTCATGATGGGAAATCTCGGCTTTTCTTCCCTCTCAGGTATAGTGGGGGATTGGAAGAACCATTTCACCGTCTCTCAACACATAATATTCGAGGAGGAATACAAGAGGAGGATGGAAGGGAAAGGATTGGTTTTCCGCACGCAGCTCTGACCGCCATCGCCCTTCACGTTGGCGATTCTATTTTTTTTTTCTTCCACTGACCTGTAATGTACAAAACTTGCAAAATTTGCACTGGCTCGCTGGCCTCCAATTTTTATTTCAGTTCATAAAATAAACTAATAAATATAAAAGGTCGGGGTGTTGGGTCATATTTACTGGTAGACACTTTTAGCATCCCCATGGAGTCTGGGACCCCCCCGAGGAGCTCCTCATAGGTGGTTCCCAGGCTCCTCCTCCCTCTGTGGAGCTCAGGATTGCTCCGTTTCCTCCCCCATCTCTTCCGGGAATAATGAACCCGGAAGCAAAGATTTCATCACTTCCGGGTTTAGAGCCGTTCTATCCAGACTACAGCTAATCAAGCATGATCTGTGCTTGATGACCTGAAGTGGAGGGCAGGGGAGACCCTGGGGGACTAATAGCTCCTCTCCTATGGAGATATCATCTGTCCAATGCTATCACAAAGCTTGTTTATCCCCCTTTTGATAGCAATAAAGTTAAATATAATAAATAAACAAAAAATAGTGTTTAAAGAAAAATTAAGTTTAATAAAATAAATACAAATGATAAAAACAATGAAAAATACAAAAAAAAAGTGTTAAAAGAAATTAAAATATCAATACAAAAGATAAAAAAATAAATTAAAATGATATTTAAAATCTAATCAAATAAATACAAATAATAAAAAAGTAAAAGAAAAAAATAAACAAACAAATACAAATATTGTTTTTTTTTTAAATTAAGACTTAATAACATAAATACAAACGATAAAAACAATGAAAAATACAAAAAAAAGTGTTTTAAAAAAAATCTAAATCTAAATGCAAAAGATATAAAAAAAAATAAAAAAAATAAAATAGTATTCAAAAACTAAAATCTAATCAAATAAATACAAATGATAAAAAAGTAAATAAATAAACAAACAAATACAAATATTGTTTTTTTTAAAAATAAGATTTAATAACATAAATACAAATAATCAAAACAAATTTAAGTTTGAAAAAATAAAAATACAGTGATAAAACAAATAAAAATAGTGTTCAAAAATGAAAATGTAATTAAATAAATACAAATGATAAACAACATTAAAAACAAAAAAAAATCATAATATAAATAGTGTTCTAAAAAGTAAAATTGAATGAAATAAATGATAAAAAAAAGTGTTAAAAAAATTAAAATACAAAAACAAGTGATAAAAAGTAAGAAGTACCATAAATAAAAACACTTGGAAAAAATTAAGATTGAAGAAAAAAATGCAAACGACAAAAACAATTAAATAAATAAATATAGTTTTCAAAAAATATACATTTAATGTAATGAATACAAAAGATAAAAAATAAATAACAATGGTGTCTTGAAAAATTAGAAAATATTAAAATAAATACAAATGATAAAAAAAAGCCTTTTTAATTAAACACATTCCTCTGGTAGACGTGTGATTTTAAAGGACAAACCTTCAGTAGTTCAAAGTGACCGCTCTGGGCTTATGGAGAGCTCTGATTGGATAGTATCTTGTAAGTCAAAAGCTTATCAGCAAATCACATCACCCTAAGGGCGGAACCTACAGCGCCTTCACTAGGAGAGACCCCGCCCATCTCAGGGGCTCCATCCTTCCTATTATTGCCTCAAAAAGCCATCCATGCTTACCGACAGAGAGCCAGTTCTGCTCCAGTTAGCGTCATTTTTCAGTAAAAAAAACCGCCCCAATTAGCGCCCATTTGGTCCCCTTCTCCTCTTTAGATAAACAATATCAACTTTGCCCTTAACCAATATGGCGTCTCCGCTACTTCCAGCTTTTACGGAAGTGCTATTCCCCCCCAACACAATCCCTCTGACCCTGACACGTTTCAGGTTAGGACACGTGGCATGCCGGGAAGTGTAGTTCTCCTGAGCGCTGAGTGTCTGTGATCTGCGGTTGTAGCGGAGCGAGGAGAACGACAATTCCCAGCGGGCAGCGCGGCGCCTTCAACATTACCGGGGAAGATGTCGGGGAAAGTGAAGGTTCGAGCGGCGGCTAATGCCGAGTCTATGTCAGGAGCCGTGTCCGTGAATGAGAAAATCCTGAGAGACTGTCACAACCTGTACACCGAGCCTGAGAATGGTGAGACCCCACCCCCCATCTATATACAATGTACTACCCCCCATCTATATACAATGTACACCCCCCCCCATTTATATACAATGTACACCCCCCCATTTATATATAATGTACAACCCCCCCATTTATATACAATGTACAGCCCCCCCCATCTATATACAATGTACAGCACCCCCCCATCTATATACAATGTACAGCCCCCCCATCTATATACAATGTACAGCACCCCCCCATCTATATACAATATACACCCCCCCATCTATATACAATGTACACCCCCCCCATCTATATACAATATACACCCCCCCATCTATATACAATGTACAGCCCCCCCATCTATATACAATGTACAGCACCCCCCCATCTATATACAATGTACAGCCCCCCCATCTATATACAATGTACAGCCCCCCCCATCTATATACAATGTACAGCCCCCCCCCATCTATATACAATGTACACCCCCCCCATCTATATACAATGTACAGCACCCCCCATCTATATACAATGTACAGCCCCCCCATCTATATACAATGTACAGCCCCCCCATCTATATACAATGTACAGCACCCCCCCATCTATATACAATGTACAGCCCCCCCATCTATATACAATGTACAGCCCCCCCATCTATATACAATGTACAGCCCCCCCCATCTATATACAATGTACAGCCCCCCCATCTATATACAATGTACAGCCCCCCCCATCTATATACAATGTACAGCCCCCCATCTATATACAATGTACACCCCCCCCCCATCTATATACAATGTACAGCACCCCCCCATCTATATACAATGTACACCCCCCCCATCTATATACAATGTACAGCCCCCCCCATCTATATACAATGTACAGCACCCCCCCATCTATATACAATGTACAGCCCCCCCCATCTATATACAATGTACAGCACCCCCCATCTATATACAATGTACAGCCCCCCCATCTATATACAATGTACAGCCCCCCCATCTATATACAATGTACAGCCCCCCATCTATATACAATGTACAGCCCCCCATCTATATACAATGTACAGCCCCCCCATCTATATACAATGTACAGCCCCCCCCATCTATATACAATGTACAGCCCCCCCATCTATATACAATGTACAGCACCCCCCCATCTATATACAATGTACAGCCCCCCCATCTATATACAATGTACAGCCCCCCCATCTATATACAATGTACAGCCCCCCCATCTATATACAATGTACAGCCCCCCATCTATATACAATGTACAGCCCCCCCATCTATATACAATGTACAGCACCCCCCCATCTATATACAATGTACAGCCCCCCCCATCTATATACAATGTACAGCCCCCCCATCTATATACAATGTACAGCCCCCCCCCATCTATATACAATGTACAGCCCCCCCCCCATCTATATACAATGTACAGCCCCCCCATCTATATACAATGTACAGCCCCCCCATCTATATACAATGTACAGCCCCCCCATCTATATACAATGTACAGCACCCCCCATCTATATACAATATACACCCCCCCATCTATATACAATGTACAGCCCCCCCATCTATATACAATGTACATCCCCCCCCATCTATATACAATGTACAGCCCCCCCATCTATATACAATGTACAGCCCCCCCCCATCTATATACAATGTACAGCCCCCCCATCTATATACAATGTACAGCCCCCCCATCTATATACAATGTACAGCACCCCCCCATCTATATACAATGTACAGCCCCCCCATCTATATACAATGTACATCCCCCCCCATCTATATACAATGTACAGCCCCCCCCCATCTATATACAATGTACAGCCCCCCCATCTATATACAATGTACAGCCCCCCCATCTATATACAATGTACAGCCCCCCCATCTATATACAATGTACAGCCCCCCCATCTATATACAATGTACAGCCCCCCCATCTATATACAATATACACCCCCCCATCTATATACAATGTACAGCCCCCCCATCTATATACAATGTACAGCACCCCCCCATCTATATACAATGTACAGCCCCCCCCATCTATATACAATGTACAGCCCCCCCATCTATATACAATGTACAGCATGTCAAAGTAGTGAGTGTACAGCTTCTATAACAGTGTAAATTTGCTGTCCCCTCAAAATAACTCAACACACAGACATTAACCACTTGAGCCCCGGACCATTATGCTGCCTAAGGACCAGAGGTCTTTTTCCAATTTGGCACTGCGTCGCTTTAACTGCTAATTGCGCGGTCATGCAATGCTGTACCCAAACGAAATTTGCGTCCTTTTCTTCCCACAAATAGAGCTTTCTTTTGATGGTATTTGATCACCTCTGCGGTTTTTATTTTTTGCGCTATAAACGGAAAAAGACCGAAAATTTTGAAAAAAAATGATATTTTCTACTTTTTGTTATAAAAAAAATCCAATAAACTCAATTTTAGTCATACATTTAGGCCAAAATGTATTCAGCCACATGTCTTTGGTAAAAAAAATGTCAATAAGCGTATATTTATTGGTTTGCGCAAAAGTTATAGCGTCTACAAACTAGGGTACATTTTCTGTAATTTACACAGCTTTTAGTTTATGACTGCCTATGTCATTTCTTGAGGTGCTAAAATGGCAGGGCAGTACAAAACCCCCCCAAATGACCCCATTTTGGAAAGTAGACACCCCAAGGAAATTGCTAAGGGACATGTTGAACCCATTGAATATTTATTTTTTTGTCCCAAGTGATTGAATAATGACAAAAAAAAAAAAAAAAATATTTACAAAAAGTTGTCACTAAATGATATATTGCTCACACAGGCCATGGGCATATGTGGAATTGCACCCCAAAATACATTCAGCTGCTTCTCCTGAGTATGGGGATACCACATATGTGGGACTTTTTGGGAGCCTAGCCGTGTACGGGGCCCCGAAAACCAATCACCGCCTTCAGGATTTCTAAGGGCGTACATTTTTGATTTCACTCCTCACTGCCTATCACAGTTTCGGAGGCCATGGAATGCCCAGGTGGCACAAACCCCCCCAAATGACCCCATTTTGGAAAGTAGACACCCCAAGCTATTTGCTGAGAGGCATGGTAAGTATTTTGCAGCTCTCATTTGTTTTTGAAAATGAAGAAAGACAAGAAAAAACTTTTTTTTTTTTTCTTTTTTCAATTTTCAAAACTTTGTGACAAAAAGTGAGGTCTGCAAAATACTCACTATACCTCTCAGCAAATAGCTTGGGGTGTCTACTTTCCAAAATGGGGTCATTTGGGGGGGGTTTGTGCCACCTGGGCTTTCCATGGCCTCCGAAACTGTGATAGGCAGTGAAGAGTGAAATCAAAAATTCACGCCCTTAGAAATCCTGAAGGCGGTGCTTGGTTTTCGGGGTCCCGTGCGCGGCTAGGCTCCCAAAAAGTCCCACACATGTGGTATCCCCGTATTCAGGAGAAGCAGCAGAATGTATTTTGGGGTGTAATTTCACATATTCCCATGGCATGTTTGAGCAATATATCATTTAGTGACAACTTTGTGCAAAAAAAAAAAAAATTTGTCTCTTTCCCGCAACTTGTGTCGCAATATAAAATATTCCATGGACTCGACATGCCTCTCAGCAAATAGCTTGGGGTGTCTACTTTCCAAAATGGGGTCATTTGGGGGGTTTTGAACTGTCCTGGCATTTTATGCACAACATTTAGAAGCTTATGTCACACATCACCCACTCTTCTAACCACTTGAAGACAAAGCCCTTTCTGACACTTTTTTTTTTTTTGCAAAAAAATTACTTTGAACCCCCAAACATTATATATTTTTTTAAAGCAAATGCCCTACAGATTAAAATGGTGGGTGTTTAATTTTTTTTTTTTCACACAGTATTTGCGCAGCGATTTTTCAAACGCATTTTTTGGGGAAAAAACACACTTTTTAAAATTTTAATGCACTAAAACACACTATATTGCCCAAATGTTTGATAAAATAAAAAAGATGATCTTAGGCCGAGTACATGGATACCAAACATGACATGCTTTAAAATTGCGCACAAACGTGCAGTGGCGACAAACTAAATACATTTTTAAAAGCCTTTAAAAGCCTTTACAGGTTACTACTTTAGATTTACAGAGGAGGTCTAGTGCAAAAATTACTGCCCTCGATCTGACCTTCGCGGTGATACCTCACATGCATGGTGCAATTGCTGTTTACGTTTGACGACAGACCGCCGTTTGCGTTCGCCTTAGCGCGAGAGCAGGGGGCGACAGGGGTGCTTTTTTTTTTCTTTATTATTTTTTTGCTTTTTTATCTTATTTTAAAACTGTTCCTTTCATTTTTTTTTTTTTTTTAATCATTTTTATTGTTATCTCGGGGAATGTAAATATCCCCTATGATAGCAATAGGTAGTGACAGGTACTCTTTTTTGAAAAAATCGGGGTCAATTAGACCCTAGATCTCTCCTCTGCCCTCAAAGCATCTGACCACACCAAGATCGGTGTGATAAAATGCTTCCCCAATTTCCCAATGGCGCTGTTTACATCCGGCGAAATCTAAGTCATAAAATGCTCGTAGCTTCCGGTTTCTTAGGCCATAGAGATGTTTGGAGCCACTCTGGTCTCTGATCAGCTCTATGGTCAGCTGGCTGAATCACCGGCTGCATTCTCAGGTTCCCTGTTGAGACAGGAGAGCCAGAGAAAAACACGGAAGACGGTGGGGGGGGGGGGGCATTCCCTCCCACGGCTTGTAAAAGCAGTCTAGAGGCTAATTAGCCGCTAGGATTGCTTTTACATGAAAGCCGACCGCTGGCTGAAAAGAATGATACCAAGATGATACCTAAACCTGCAGGCATCATTCTGGTATAACCACTCAAAGTCGTGAATGGCGTACCTGGGTGTCCTTTTATGAAACTGAGATCAGCGGCGATCCCGAGTCTCACCGCTGATCTCAGCGCTTTACCAGTTTATGAAACTGAGATAATCAGTGGAGAACATGTTCTCCGCTGATTATCTCAGCAGAGTGAGAATTCACAGAAACGGCCAGTTTATGAAGGTGCGATCTCCACACCTCACTGGCGATCTGTGACAGAATTCTCACTTTCTGATTCACCATTTCAGAAGTGGAGAATCAGAGTGAGAAGCCTGAAACTGGCTGATATTCTGGAGAAAGAAAGAAGTCTTTTACCAAACAGTCAGAGCACACCTTCCCCACCATTACACACCCCAAAACCAGCAGGATAGGAATTTATAGTGTGTATATGTATATGTATATATATATATATATGTATATGTGTGTGTATATGTATATGTGTGTGTATATATATATATATATATATATTTTTTTTTTTTTTTTTTTTGATGTTCACGTCTCTGGCTGGGTTCACACTTGTTCGATGCGTGAACCAGCGTGATTCCTGTGCGGGTTTTCACATCGCACCTACATTGACATCTGCGCACCACTGCGGGTGTCAATGTAAAGTTAATGACACCCCCAGATCATTTCACAGATCGCAGTGCGAACTATGTAATGGTGCAGGAATCGGATCGCATGGGTGTTCACACCCATGCGATCCGATTCCAGTGCGGACCAAATAAAGGGTCCTGTACCATTTTGGTGCAAATGCAATATGATTTAGGGCCAGTTCCCACTTCTGCGGTGTCCGAGATCGGATGTGATTCGCACCGCAGTGCAAAATCACATCCGATCTCTGTGCGATGCGATTTCAGCCATACAGATAGTATTGCTAAATTTGCATTGCCCTCGGACCAAACTCTTACAGGACCCTTTTTTTGGTCCACAGCAGAATCGGATTGCATGGGTGTTCACACCCATGCGATTCGATTACTGTCCGAGTTTGCAGATCGCACTGCGATATGCGAACTGATTTGGGGGTGTTAACTTTTAGGCCCAGTTCACACTTGTGCGATGCCGGACATCGCACAGGCATCGCATGTTATTTGCAGCACACTGCCATTCACATTACATGCGATGTCTGTGCGGTGCGATATCAGCTGTACAGATAGTATGGCTGATATCGCACCGCATTCGGTGCAAACACGCACAGGACCCTTTTTTCTGTTCGGACCAGAATCGGATCGCATGTGTGTTCACACATATGCGATCCGATTCATGTCCGAACTGTCAGTTCGCAGTGCGATATGCAAGCTGATCTGGGGGTGTCCTTAACAATGTATTGACACTCCCCAGCGATTCGCATATGGCAGTGTGAACTGACATGCGAGTCGGTGCGATGCGGGAACCCGCAGTGTTCTCGCATCGCACCAGTTTATCAATTTTTATGTTTATCTATAATGAAATATATTTTATTTTAATTTATTAATAAATATTTATACTTGTATACTTTATTAAAATTATTTTTTTTAATGATTATAAATGTATTTTGCATTTATATGAATGGTGTATAGCTGCATTACATATGTGCATTACATTCATTTACTATATACCATTCACATTTAAATAGGAACATGTATGATCTTTAAATATTGATAAAAACAATGTTTTTTTTATAATTAGGTTAATGTATATTGTGTAGGGGGAATTTATCTTTATTATTTTATTAATATGTTGGGGAATAATGTGCTGATTTGTGTTAAACTTTTGTATTTTATGGTTCCTCATACTGTAATCCCGCTATATCACGCGAGATTACAGTGAGAGGAGCCGTTCTCAGGAGTTCCTGGCGTTTGTAGATCGCTCCTCAACTCAACATGAGAAGCGATCTACACACTTTCATAAACAGGCACTCAGAGGAGAGCGATCTCCTCTGAGAATGCCTGAGAACTGAAAAGCGGTATTTTACCGCACTTTCATAAAAGGACACCCTGAAGACAAAAAAATGGTTAACAATAAAGCACAGCAAACGGTAAAGTATAAAAAATTGCATACCTGAAAAGCAAACATGTTAAAACATAATAACAATAAAACATTGCAGAATAGAATACAGTAAAAAAGAGCAGAACAAGAGAGAGAGAATAGAGAGAGAGAGAACAATAAAACGACAACTGTTTTTTTTTTATTTTATATATTTTTTTTTTTTTACACTTTTTTTGTAACTGTAACTTTTATAACTGTAACCGGTTCCAGGTTCGGGTCTCTCAAAATGCGATGGCATCTTGGGAGACCCTGTGAAAGTGTGTCCTAGTCTGTGCAATGCTGTACCCTACGCTAATACTCAACTAGTGAATGGTAGCGTTCAAAACATTCACCAATGCAAAGACCAGGATTGTCAGGACAGGAGGGACAATAATAGCGGGTGTCACGCCTATATCCGCGCTTGCTGCAGACACGACATCTTTTTTGGGGGGGTTCGTTGGGTAGGGGTACTCGGGAGGACATAAAAATGCCTCTCATGCAGCCGACTGCATTTGGTTGGGGATGTGAATGGGGGAAGTACGGGTGCTGCAGAAGTGGTGGGTTCCCAATTAGGATTGGCGAATGCAGCAGGAAGGGCACTATGGGCACGACGGGCCTGTGTTTGTCTTCTTGGTGGCAGCGGGACACTACTTGTGCTTGCCACCTCACCAGCTTGAACTGCACTTATGGGACTCGCCACGTCACCAAGTGTTACTGCAGTGCTGGTTTGACTACGACCAGGGTGTACTAGGCTGCTGGTGCTTGCCAGTTCAATAAAAAGCTACCAAAAAAACTGTTAGCGATCGCAGGTATCAGGCCTGACTCTGCGAACGCTGCAGTTATGCGTTTAGTGTTTTGTAAGTGTCAGTGATCGATCGATACTGCACTTGGGTGGGCTGGGCTGGGCCGGGCGGAGGGGCAAAACGCAGGTGCTAGCGGGTATCTGGGCTGATCCCGCTAACACTGTGTTTTTGGGAACCCTCAACTGCTGGGGACGCTAGTATAGATCTGATCTGATCAGATATTGATCCGTTCAGATACTATACCACTAAGGGAGGCGTATGCTGCGTGCGTGGGTGTTAGCGGTACTGGCGCTAATCTGACGCTGCCTGGGGTGACGCATATCACCGCCGGGCGATCAGGGGGCTAAACCTTTATTCGGTAATAAACGGCGGGTGCCCTGACACTATAAAAAATAAACTAACCAGCGTCACCCGTAACAGTTATACGGTGATCAGTGGTGAAAGGGTTAACTAGGGGGCAATCAAGGGGTTAAAACATTTATTAGATAGTATATGGGGGTCCCTGACGCTATAAAATGCTGACGGCGAACCTAAATATTTACCTCCCTAACTAGCGTCACCAGTGACACTAATACAGCGATCAGAAAAATGATCACTTAGCGACACTGGTGACAGGGGGTGATCAAGGAGTTAAAACTTTATTAGGGGGGGTTAGGGGGGTATCCTAGACCTACAGGGGGGTAATACTAACTGTCCCAACACTGTAACTGTCACAAACTGACACCATGCAGTAATCAGAAAAAAAAAAAAAAACTGCTGGTGTCAGTTTGTGACAGGGAGGGGGGGGGTGATTGGGGGGGCGATCGGGGGGGGGGGGATCGGGGTGTTTAGTGTGCCTGGCATGTTCTACTGTGTGTGTGTTGTGCACTCACATACCTGTCTTCTCTCCTCGGGCCGGAACGGAAATTACCGAGCCGAGGAGAGATGACATCATTTCCTTTGCTGCTGTTTAGCATACAGCAGCAAAGGAATGTTCTCATTGGCCGGCGGCGATCGCGAGGGGGGGAGCCACGAATGGATGGCCTCCCCCTCACCTCCGATCGCCGGGGGACAAAAGACGACCGCCTCGGGCACCGGGGGGGGTCCGATCGGACCCCCCACCCGCGGAAGGCAAATCACGTATATGTACGTGATTTTGCCTGTCCGTGCCACCTTGCCGACGTAAATCGGCGTGAGGCGGTCGTCAAGTGGTTAATGTCTAAACTGCTGGCAACAAAAGTGAGTACACCCCTAAGTGAAAATGTCCTAATTGGGCCCAATTAGCCATTTTCCCTCCCCGGTGTCATGTGACTTATTAGTGTTACAAGGTCTCAGGTGTGAATGGGGATCAGGTGTGTTAAATTTGGTGTTATCGCTCTCACTCTCTCATACTGGTCACTGGAAGTTCAACATGGCACCTCATGGCAAAGAACTCTCTGAGGATCTGAAAAAAAGAATTGTTGCTCTACATAAAGATGGCCTAGGCTATAAGAAGATTGCCAAGACCCTGAAACTGAGCTGCAGCACGGTGGCCAAGACCATACAGCGGTTTAACAGGACAGGTTCCACTCAGAACAGGCCTCACCATGGTCTACCAAAGAAGTTGAGTGCGCGTGCTCAGCGTCATATCCAGAGGTTGTCTTTGGGAAATAGACGTATGAGTGCTGCCAACATTGCTGCAGAGGTTGAAGGGGTGGGGGGTCAGCCTGTCAGTGCTCAGACCATACGCCGCACACTGCATCAAATTAGTCTGCATGGCTGTTGTCCCAGAAGGAAGCCTCTTCTAAAGATGATGCACAAGAAAGCCCGCAAACAGTTTGCTGAAGACAAGCAGACTAAGGACATGGATTACTGGAACCATGTCCTGTGGTCTGATGAGACCAAGATAAACTTATTTGGTTCAGATGGTGACAAGCGTGTGTGGCGGCAACCAGGTGAGTAGTACAAAGACAAGTGTGTGTTGTCTACAGTCAAGCATGGTGGTGGGAGTGTCATGGTCTGGGGCTGCATGAGTGCTGCCGGCACTGGGGAGCTACAGATCATTGAGGGAACCATGAATGCCAACATGTACTGTGACATAGTGAAGCAGAGCATGATCCCCTCCCTTCGGAGACTGGGCCGCAGGGCAGTATTTCAACATGATAACGACCCCAAATACACCTCCAAGATGACCACTGCCTTGCTAAAGAAGCTGAGGGTAAAGGTGATGGACTGGCCAAGCATGTCTCCAGACCTAAACCCTATTGAGCATCTGTGGGACATCCTCAAACGGAAGGTGGAGGAGTGCAAGGTCTCTAACATCCACCAGCTCTGTGATGTCATCATGGAGGAGTGGAAGAGGACTCCAGTGGTAACCTGTGAAGCTCTGGTGAACTCCATGCCCAAGAGGGTTAAGGCTCTGTTTCCACTAGTGCGACTTTTCATGCGACTTGGGACTGAAAAGTCGCATGACAAATTGTTTCCCATGATTTCCAATGAGTACCGTTCATATCTGTGCGACTTCAAGTCGCAGCGACTTCAAAGTAGTCCCTGCACTACTTTGGTCCCACTTTGATGCGACTTGAGGTCCATAGATACAGGCATTGCTTCAAATCGCGGTAAAAAGTCGCGGTAAAATCGCGGTAAAAAAATTGCGGCAAAATTGCGCGACTTTGGGGACGCAATAGTGGAAACATAGCCTAAGGCAGTGCTGGAAAATAATGGTGGCCACACAAAATATTGACACTTTGGGCCCAATTTGGACATTTTCACTTAGGGGTGTACTCACTTTTGTTGCCAGCGGTTTAGACATTAATGGCTGTGTGTTGAGTTATTTTGAGGGGACAGCAAATTTACACTGTTATACAAGCTGTACACTCACTACTTTACATTGTAGCAAAGTGTCATTTCTTCAGTGTTGTCACACGAAAAGATAGAAGAAAATATTTACAAAAATGTGAGGGGTGTACTCACTTCTGTGAGATACTTTATATACAATGGTGACCCCCCCCCCCTTAATCTTTCTCTGCAGGTCTCATCTCTCTGGCCGCCCACCTGGGTGTCACCTTCCTCCCTCCCCGTAAGAAGATCACGGTGATGTTGATGGGAAATCACTCTGCTGGGAAGAGCAGCTTCATTAATTGGTGAGTTCTGGGATTTGTAGTCCACCAGTCTCTGGGGGGTATGAGGCACAGTGATGCCCTCTAGTGGTTGGATTATTCTTCTCCATCAGGGAAGGGTAGAGGGAGGGGACACGACAATTGTTTGATACACAAAGCTTTATCGCACTCTGTGTCATCCAATCACATTTCATGTCTGATGGATGCATTCAGCTTGTGTGCTGTGATTACCCACCACAGGGGGGCGCTGTCACTCACCTGGGAAATGCCTGGTTCTTGGTGGAAACGTTTTTGCCTTTTATGGGGAAATGCTGATCTGTGTCCATCTTTTCTTCAGGTACATCGAGGAGCATATCCAGAGGACGGGAGTCGCTATCGAAACGCAGGGGTTCACCTTCATCACCAGCGGCCGCAAGAGGGAGACACTTACTGTAAGTGATTGGAGGGAGGGGGCAGCTTTACATGGTGATGTCTCATTGCAGGACAATGGATGGATTAATGGATGAGACATATGTAGAGAATACATGAAGTGCTGTCCTCTCCGCCACCTTCACTGTACAACACCAGAGCAGATGGGGGATGGTTTGTAACAGCGACAGTTCTTCATATCACCCCACCTCCTCTCTAGTCTGAGCACGCTCCTTCCTATACCTAAGCCCCTCCCTCTCCCTGTCATTGGTTTACGGGGCAGGGACTCCCATTGCAAGCCTTGTTTCAGCTTGCAGCTTCCATGTGGCTGCTTAGTATGTAGATCAGGGGTCTTCAAACTACGGTCCTCCAGTTGTTAAGGAACTACAATTCCCATCATGCCTAGTCATATCTGTGAATGTCAGAGTTTTACAATGCCTCATGGGACTTGTAGTTCTGCAACAGCTGGAGGGCCGTAGTTTGAGGATCCCTGATGTAGATCAATGTCAGCTATGTAAAGGGAATCTTTGCTTTGTCCAGGTAGAACACGCCAACAGGTTCAGAGTCATACAAACCTCCCATAGCACACAATAGTTCCCTTTCTTTCCCCCAATCCGCTCGGCCGTGGCAGAGAAGGGAAAGGTCTGTGTAAGGCGGGGGTCTGAAACTGGGGGGGCCTCCAGCTTTTGCAAAACTACAAGTCCCATCATGCCTCTGCCTGAGGGAATCATGCTTGTAACTGTCAGCCTTGCAATGCCTCATGGGACTTGTAGTTTCCCAACAGCTGGAGGGCCGCCAGTTTGAGACCCCTGGTGTAAGGTATGAGTAGCTGGAGCCATAGACCTCACATGCTTTTGCATACTTGGCTCTGAATGGGCGAAGCACAGGTTTACGTTACATTCTAAATCTGAAAAACATTGTACAACTTAGGAAATAAAAGGGACCATTTACAGCAGGTCTGGCTTTTTTTTGGGCGGGGTGTACATGTGGCCGTCTTGTCCGCTCCCTTCTCTGCCGGCCCACTTCCTTCTTTCTCTGCTGACCCACTCACTTGTTCCCTCCCCTGTTGGCCCTGTTTGCTCGCTCCTCTGAAGGCACTCTGTTCGCTCACTCCTCCTTCTGCCGACCCGCTCACTTACTCCCTCTCCTGCTGGCCTTTTTGCTCGCTCCCTCCTCTGCCAGCCTGCTTTTCTTTGGGGTGGCGGGGGGGGTTCTCTTCTTCCCTCCTCTGCCGGCCCCTCTCGCTTGCTCCCCTCCTCTGCCGGCCCCTCTCGCTTGCTCCCCTCCTCTGCCGGCCCCTCTCGCTTGCTCCCCTCCTCTGCCGGCCTGCTCAATCACTCATTCCCTTGTCTGCTGGCACTCGGTCTTTGTCCCTCCCCTTCCGTTCCACTCGCTCACTCCCTCTGCCAGCGCTCTCTGTTGCTCGCTCCCTCCTCTGCTGGAACACTCAGTGGCTTTCTCCCTCTTGTTCTGGCCCACTCCCTCCCTCCTATGCCACCCTCTTACTTGCTCACTCCCTCTGCCAGCGCTCTGTCACTCGTTCCCCCCTCTACTGGCCCTCTTACTTGTTCCCTCCCCAGCCAAGTTTTTCACTCCTCTGCTGGCCCGCTCACTCCCTCTTCTGGCACTTTGTTGCTCGGTCCTTCCTCTTCAGATCTGCTCGCTCCCTCTCTTGCTGGCCTTCTCACTTGCTCCCTTTTCTGCCAACTCTATGGCTTTCTTCCTCCTCTTTTGGACCTTTTTTGTAGTGTAAGAATTAAACTGAATGTGGCCCCAGCTGTTCTCTGGTTTATAGAGCCATGCTTCCCTAATTTTGCAGGTCGGTAGTAAAGTAAATGTCTGCAGGGCCCCTTCCCGGGGGGAATAAAAATCTTGCAAGTTCTTTAATAATTGCCAGAGTTCTTTAATCTGTTCTCTAGAAATGAAGTACAGTAGGTGCGGCCCTCAGAAGACATGATGTTGCCCTATGAAGAATTATTTCACATAATTTATTGCATTTCTATATTTGAGTTGGACGTGTTTTTATCAGGGTGTGTATCTCATTTATATAGGCTCAGCTTGTTCTACGTCTTCTGTTTTTTTCACAGGGAGATGCCACCCTTCACCTGTATCCTCACTTCAAACCTCTGCAGTCTTTCCAAGGTGAGTGACCTTCCTTCATATCAGTTGGCTGACCTTCCTTTCATTCCAGATATAATTTGCTCTGTGCTGACAAGGACTTGCTCAGCAGGTTTGTCTTCTCCATCCTCCTTTTAATACTCTGGCTCCTCTCCCCTGCAGGTGTTTCTGAATACCTCTGCACTGAGATCTCCACGTCACGCCAGAAGAAGTTCAGTCTCGTCACCTTTGTGGACAGTCCGGGACTGGTAGATGGAGACATGAAGTACCCCTTTGATGTGAACAACGCCCTCCTGTGGTTAGGTCAGTGAATACTGAAGAACCGTTACAGGGTGCCAATAAAGTACATCTCTGTAATAGATGCACAGTTTCACCATATGTGTCTCTGTACTGATACTACAAGTACAGATGAGGATCTTTTTATCCTGCCAGAAATCCAGTGGGCTAACTTCCTGTAGGAGGTTGACAACATTGTTTCTGCTGCACTGAAATCCCCAAATACGGTCAGCCCTGCTTGAGTTCTCCCCCTGTGGGGCGGCAGAACACCTCCCCTCTTCTCCTCCCTATTACATAAGAGGGGTGTTCTGTAGGCCAGCATGGGAGAACTCGAGCAGGGCTGACCGCACCACTTGAGGTTTCAGAGGCAGCATTGTTGATTCTAACAGGAAGTTAGGAGCTCATTAGATTTTCATTTAGATTGCAGATCTTTTTTACAGGTTAGGCAGTATAGGTAGCAGGAGGGTGGATGAAGCATAGTTAGTATCAGATGTTATTATTACACAGTATCTCACAAAAGTGAGTACACCCCTCCACATTTGTGTAAAATATTTTATTCTATCTTTTCATGTGACAACACTGAAGAAATGACACTTTGCTACAATGTAAAGTAGTGATTGTACAGCTTGTATAACAGTGTAAATTTGCTGTCCCCTCAAAATAACTCAACACACAGCCATTAATGTCTAAACTGCTGGCAACAAAAGTGAGTACACCCCTAAGTGAAAACAGAGGATAACCCCCTCTAGGGGGTTATCCTTCTCTGTTCCAAATATTAGGGATGGGACCACCATACTCCACATGTGACATGGTGGAAGTCTCTCTTTTTTTTCTACCCCTAAGTGAAAATGTCCAAATTGGGCCCAGAGTGTGAATATTTTGTGTGGCCACCATTATTTTCCAGCACTGCCTTAACCCTCTTGGGCATGGAGTTTACCAGAGCTTCACAGGTTGCCAATGGAGTCCTCTTCCACTCCTAAATGTCTAAACTGCTGGCAACAAAAGTGAGTACACCCCTAAGTGAAAATGTCCAAATTGGGCCCAATTAGCCATTTTCCCTCCTCGGTGTCATGTGACTCGTTAGTGTTACGAAGTCTCAGGTGTGAATAGGGAGCAGGTGTGTTAAATTTGGTGTTTATCACTCTCGCTCTCTCATGCTGGTCACTGGATGTTCAACATGGCACTTCATGGCAAAGAACTCTCTGAGGATCTGAAAAAAAGAATTGTTGCTCTACATAAAGATGGCCTAGGCTATAAGAAGATTGTAAAGACCCTGAAACTGAGATGCAGCACGGTGGCTAAGACCATACAGCGGTTTAACAGGACAGGTTCCACTCAGAACAGGCCTCGCTATGGTGGACCAAAGAAGTTGAGTGCGCGTGCTCAGCGTCATATCCAGAGGTTGTCTTTGGGAAATAGACGTATGAGTGCTGCCAGCATTGCTGCAGAGGTTGAAGGGGTGGGGGGGGTCAGCCTGTCAGTACTCAGACCATACGCCGCACACTGCATCAAATTGGTCTGCATGGCTGTTGTCCCGGAAGGAAGCCTCTTCTAAAGATGGACAAGAAAGCCCGCAAGCAGTTTGCTGAAGACAAGCACACTAAGGACATGGATTACTGGAACCATGTCCTGTGGTCTGATGAGACCAAGATAAACTTATTTGGTTCAGATGGTGTCAAGCGTGTGTGGCGGCAACCAGGTGATGAGTACAAAGACAAGTGTGTCTTGCCTACAGACAAGCATGGTGGTGGGAGTGTCATGGTCTGGGGAGCTACAGTTCATTGAGGGAACCATGAATGCCAACATGTACTGTGACATACTGAAGCAGAGCATGATCCCCTCCCTTCAGAGACTGGGCCGCAGGGCAGTATTCCAACATGATAACGACCCCAAATACACCTCCAAGACGACCACTGCCTTGCTAAAGAAGTTGAGGGTAAAGGTGATGGACTGGCCAAGCATGTCTCCAGACCCAAACCCTATTGAGCATCTGTGGGGCATCCTCAAATGGAAGGTGGAGGAGCACAAGGTCTCTAACATCCACCAGCTCTGTGATGTCGTCATGGAGGAGTGGAAGAGGACTCCAGTGGCAACCTGTGAAGCTCTGGTGAACTCAATGCCCAAGAGGGTTAAGGCAGTGCTGGAAAATAATGGTGGCCACACAAAATATTCACACTCTGGGCCCAATTTGGACATTTTCACTTAGGGGTGTACTCACTTTTGTTGCCAGCGGTTTAGACATTAATGGCTGTGTGTTGAGTTATTTTGAGGGGACAGCAAATTTACACTGTTATACAAGCTGTACACTCACTACTTTACATTGTAGCAAAGTGTCATTTCTTCAGTGTTGTCACATGAAAAGATAGAATAAAATATTTACAAAAATGTGAGGGGTGTACTCACTTTTGTGAGATACTGTAGATCTTAATGGTTGCGTTCACCTTTGGGAACATGTTAAATGACAGCAGTACAGGGAGAAGTTCCCTGTACCAGCTTTCACGTTTTGAAAACAATGTAGCCATGTGAGGCTCCGCCCACACGACTTTGTTTATACACACAGCTATGTGAGTGAACTGCAAGCCCCGACAGCCTTTGAGGCTGTCGGCTTGTAGTTCTCAATGAAATGCCACGGTGCTGTGGAGCCCTCTAGGTAGTTCATTGATTTTTTTTTTTTTTTTTCCTGTCAGTATATCTGCCTGCCCCTACAGGATATACGGGCACACAGATACACAGACAGGTCTGAAGGAGACATGCATGTGCCAGTGATCTGCTGATTGGTGGTGCAATGCTTTAGAGGCTCTGAAAAAATTAAAATAAATGCACATTTATTTTGCCTACAAAATATTGCATTTATTTTTTTTTTTCTAAAAAGTGAACTTATCCTTTAAAGAGGTTCTTTACCCGATTTTTGAAAAAAAATAAGTCTTCAGCTACAAATACTGTAGCTGCTGACTTTTAATAAAAGGGCACTTACCTGTCCAGTAGAGCTGCACAATTAATCGTTAAGAATCAAACTCGTGATCTTTTTCCTTTCCCGATCATCAAAACAGCAGGTCAGGATTCTTTTTAACAAGTGCAGAGAGTTCTCACAGCTGGAAAAAAAAAAATCCAGGCAGCCTGCCAAGTTTGATCACAACCAGAATAAGTAGAAACAAAGTATCTTTTTCTTCTTTTATCAAAGGAAAGAACTCCAGCGTGTAAATGAAGGAAGTTTAAACATTTAAAGTGGATGTAAACCTGAATTTTTTTTTTTTTTTTAATGCCATAATATAAAGTATAAGATTTCCTATCATTTGAGCCCAGTCTTGCCACAAAGAGTTAATCCATCTCTGAGCAATCCTCTTTTATTGTTCACTGAGAGAAACTTTGTCAGCTCCTCCCCCTTGCTATGAGTGACAGGTGATTTACATATCTCGTGCACTAGCCTAAGACATGCATTATTTTTTAATTCCCTCCCCCACACCTTTCTTCAGCAGCTCTGCAAGGATTGGCTGTTCCACACCTCAGCATGATTTGGCATGCTGAAGTCATGTGGTTACTTTCCTGTCTTTTCACTGGACGTTAGAGATCATAGCAGAAGTTCAGTGTAAGAAATACACAGGAGAAAATGCATATTGACAAGGGGAGTGTAGAGGTGGGCGGGGAGTCTACTGACATCATGACTCCACCCACCGAGCTCCAGACAACAGACCCGCCCACAGAATCTGCAGTTTTTCTGGTCTCATAACAGACAGAGGGGAGACATTTGACAGGTAAAGATACATGCAGGAGGCATCTATATCCTTATAGATAACCCCTATGGCAGTAGTTTAGAAAGGATGACATTGAGTTTACATCCACTTTAAAGACTCAAACCTTTTCTGACATTTATTGCTTACAAGTAAAAATCATTATTTTCTGCTAGAAAATTACTTGGAACACCCAAACATGATATATTTTTTGTTTAGCAGAGACCCTAGAGAATAAAATGGTGGTTGTTGCAATATTTTTTGTCACACCGTAGTTGCACAGCGGTTTTTAAAACGCAATTTTGTTTAAAAAAAAATACACTTTAATGAATTAAAAAAAAAACCCAAAAAACTAAACAGTAAAGTTAGCCCAATTTTTTTTTTTTTTTTCTTTGTATAATGTAAAAGAAGATGTTACACCGCGAGAATCGTGATCTTTATTCTAAGCAAAAAAATTTGTGATTCTCATTTTAGCCAAAATCAAGCCGCTCTACTGTCCAGGGATGTAGCACCGTCTTCACCCGGGCCAGTCCTTTGCTGGTCTTCGGGTCCCGGGAGCGCCGGCTTGTTAACTGTGGGAAGCCGGCTGTGACTCCTTGCGGCTTCGTAGCCAGCTTCCCACTTCTCATGCTCTTTGCTGAATAATCCCGCAGCCTTTTTGGGACCTGTGACGTGTCCCAGAATGACGTTACCCCCAACAAGGTCATGTTTTCAGGCTTTCCATTATTTTGCACAGGTGATTTTGGATCAGTTTCATTGCCTTAGTAATTACCACAACCTTTTTATCTGAGGGGAAATCCTGAAAACATGACCTTTTGTGGGAGGTACTTGAGGATTGGAGTTGAGAAACATTGCTGTAAACTACAATTTAAACTCTGAGAACACAAAAAAAACCATGCGCAGCAAGGTGTGTAGGTGCATCTAGACTTGAACTGCCCAGAAGAAGTACAACACATAATGTAAAATAGAATTTTATATTTTATTAAATATAATTTTTATATTAAATATATATTTTATTCCCTTTAAAAATATTCACCTTTAGAAACTAGAAAGGAAAAAAAAATTGTGTGTTTCTGTCCTTTAGGAGAGCTGTGTGACCTGGTCCTAGTTTTCTTTGACCCTATGGGTCAGGCGCTGTGTAAACGCACCCTGGACATCGTGGAGAAGATCAACGAAAAACACGGCGATAAACTGCGCTTCTACCTGAGCAAAGCGGACGAGGCCGGAGGAGAGAGCGACCGACAGGTATCACGGGAACCTCTGCAAACCGTTATCCTGTTTTTGTTGTAATTTTCAAAGCTGGCCGTGTGTGTGTAATGTGAACATGTTCAAAACATCTATCAAAGAAAAGATTGTTTTCTTTCTATGGGCAGCATGTGTGTTTTTTTTTTTTTTTTTTTTGCACGAGTAAAAAAGAGAACATGTCATGTGTGACTGTAAAACTTTGTAGAAGGTTTTAAGAAACTTCCAACAGCACAATCTGGAGTAGATTCCTGGATGTTGTATACACCTCGTTGGCGATACTTGGGCATTGTTTGGTGTTAAAGTGATATTAAGGATACATAAAATGACAACACGTTATACTTACCTGCTCTGTGCAATGGTGTTGCACAGAGCAGCCCTGATCCTCTTTTTCTTAGGTCCCCCGCTGGTGCTCCTGGCTCCGTCTCCCTGCTGTGTGCCCCCAAAGCAAGCTGCTTGCTATGGGGGCACTTGTGCATCCTCACTTCTGAGCCTCGCTCTCTCTCCTCACTGCTGTCTCTGAGCAGGGAGAGAGCTGGAAGAGCCTATGCTCTCCTGCACATCGCTGGATTGAGATCGGGCTCAGGTAAGTGTTGGGGGGGGGGGGGGGGGGGGGGGGCTGCTGCACACAGGTTTTTTTTTTCCTTACCTTCATGCATAGAATGCATGAAGGTGAAAAAAAACTTCGGCCTTTATGACCATTTTAAAATTTAGATCTGGCAAGGGAGCACTCCACCGTTCTCTAGCTAAATGCTGCACTCTTTAAATATAATAAAGCCCCCAAATAACTGAATCCACATTTAGGTGCCCATCTCAGTGGTGTTGGATGTCCCTCAGAGGATAACCTCTCCTAGGTCTGCTCTAAAAGATTGCACCAGTGTGATGACATCAAAATGAGGGGCAGTAACAAGACTGGTCAGCAGTGGGCTCAAACAGCAGCGCTGGATTGTCAGAAGATATGCTGGCAAAGATCACATGACGGTGGGCAGACTTGGGAGTGAAAAAACTGCTTTGGAAGGTATTTTTGCTGAACATACCAGTTTGCAAGAGTGAGTATTGGTATTACTGGCAGTGGGACAGGTAAGTATTACTAACGTAATTTTTTGCAGGGTGTTTCAGTTTTTATTTTTTAGGGGGTTGTTTTTAAGTTTCCTTTCCCCTTGGTCCTCTAGCCCAGTGGCCTCCAAACTGCGGCCCAGGGGCCAGATGTGGCCCTTTGCTTGCTTTTATCTGGCCCTTGCGGCACTATTTCATCCACTGACCCCAATGAAGCGGCACGATTTCCCCTAATGACACCAATGATGGGACACAATTTCTCCCAATGATGGGACACAATTCCTCCCACTGACACCAATGATGGAGCACAATTTCCCCTAATGACACCAATGTTGGGACACAATTCCTTGCAGTTACACCAATGATGGAGCACAATTTCTCCAACTGACACCAACAATGGGACACATTTTTTCCCAGTGACGGCAAGAATGGGACACAATTCCTTCAAATGACACCAATGATGGAGCACAATTTCTCCCAATGACAGTAACAATGCGGCACAATTTCCCCTAATGACACCAATGATGGGACACAATTCCTCCCAATGACACTAATAAAGGGGCACAATTCCTCCCTCTGACATCAAAGATGGGGCATTGTTTTTTCCCACTGATGTCAGGAACCTTTTCTACTCCCAATAGCCACAGTCCGGACCCCCTACAGTCCGAAGGACAGGCCCCTATGCTAGCTGCCTGGCTTGCTGAAATTAATAACACTTTACCTCACAAAAAGGTGATTTACATAAATAGAGGATGTTTGGGCAAGGATAATACAATCTGGGATAAATGGTTACAATCCTCTTCAACTTGCACCTCCTAGTCTGTTTGACACTTCACATATTGGTACAGTCTAACCCCTTTCTCCTATATTGTCGGTTTGTCTATAGGCAACATATGGTTATCGGTTCATATGGAAATAATTGACACCAGTTTTCCTTTTTTCTTCTTTTTTCTTCTTCTTTTTTTCTTCTTCTTTTTTTCTTCTTTTTTTTTTCTTCTTTTGTTGTTCTTTTTTTTTTTTTTTTTCTTCTCTTTTCTTCTCTTCTTTTTTTCTTCTCCTCCTTTTTTTTTTCTTCTTCTTTCTTTTTTCTTCTTTTTTTCTTCTTTTTTCTTCTTTTTTCTTCTTTTTTCTTCTTTTTCTTCTTTTTTCTTCTTTTTTCTTCTTCTTTTTTCTTCTGCTGTTTGGTCTCATGTTTAGTTTATTGGGTTGTGAGACTCTTTCCATTTCATATACATTACATTGTACAGTTGTCCTGTATAACTCTTTTGTTTCAAATTTGAAAAAAAAGTCAGGACAGTAAACTGGCCCTTTTGTTTAAAAAATTTGGAGACTCCTGCCCTAGCCCACAGATGCACTTTGTTTTTGTTACTTTTCCTTCCAGAGGGTGCTGATGCAGATCGTACAGGAGCTGTGCAAGAGACCCGGGCTGAACAAATGCGGCTTCGACATGCCAACGATATACATCCCCAACCCCAACAAGGTGAGGAGCTGCTGCAGGCCGATGTGTCACTCAAGTGCCAGTCAGCTTCATTGGCACTGATCCTAATCCTGCTGTTATGTATGCTTAACCATTACTTTTTTTTCCTGCAAGAAAACAAGTTAAAGAATTCTGGAAATGTATTTGCCCTGCAGGTGACAGTAGATTGATTCTCAGTGTCAGGAGAACATCTCACCAATGACACACGTATGGAATATTGCCAGGCTGGAGGATTTTCTGACACAGCAGGAAACCTGACTTTTCTCTTATGCAGTTAAGTAACGCAAAGAGCCCGTTCACGCTCGTGAGTTGTGCCAACGAGTGGTAAAACATGCCTGTGTCTGCAAGGCACCTGAACTGTGCGTGGTGCCATTTATTGTGAATGGCACCCCAATGCACTCTACAGTAGGTTTTGTCACACGCTCCATTAATAATACAGGGTTATGTGCGTCTTTTCATCCATTGTGGTTCGATGGCAGCCCATTCATAACAAATGATCTATCTTAATTTATTGCCTCAGTCATTTTAGTGTCATTTAGTTAATGACTAGGTCCCTAATAGGTCTTGTCCCTTCCTCAGCCAGTATTTGGGCAATGACAGAAGTAGAGCTCATCTCTCTGCCACCCTCTCCTCCTACCCACATGCTTCTTAGTACATCAGATTTGCAGCACAGCTGATTAGCTCCTTGATCCAAGTCTTAGCTCTGCTGTGCAGGAATGGCAAGAGGTTAGTACCAAGTCAAATTTGGGTACTTGCACTGTTTTGCATTACAGAAATAACTTTTATATTATGTAATGATGATTACAGGCCTGCATTCATTTGTGTCCTAGATCTGCCCTGAGTTCAGTTTTTAGAGGGTTGTGTTGTGTTTTTTTTTTTTTTTTTTTTTTTGCATCTATAGACAACTACGATCTGACACTAACCTATCTAGCCCTGTAAAGAAAACATCAGTATACCTACTGTTTTTGAAGCTGATCCGACCTGATCTCCAGCAGCGGAAGCTCTGATTCCCACGCTGAGCTGTCAGCCATGGCTTCGCTGTGTGGACGGATGCAGAGGACACGGCCGACAAGAAAGCCCCATAGTAACTCTATGGGTAACATCACATCCCATTAATTTCACAGTCGTTGTCGGACGTGTCCTCTGCAGAGCTTCCGCCGCTGGAGATCGGGTCAGATCGGCTTCAAAATGGTATGTATACTCCTTTTTTTTTTTTTTTCCTCCTTTACAGGGTTAGCTAGGTTAGTGTTAATTTGTGGGTGTCTATAGATGCAGGGATTTTTGTTTTAGCATGGACTTCCACTTTAAACTTGAAAATTGAACTTTGAGGTACATACAGGGAGCCCAGCTTAGAAGAAAATAAAGATGCATATACTTGCCTATTTGCAGGGCACTCCGGTCTGGTCACATGACGTGAGGGCAACTGATCACTTGACTGGACCTAAGCACCTTGCTTATAGGTAATTATATGTATCTTTCTTCTACTACTGGTAAGCATAGGTGTTAGGAGGGAGGTGGGAGCCATTTTAAAGTGGTTGTAAATGCAAAAACAAAATTTAATAAAATTGCAAAGTGTGGCCCAAAACCTCCTCTTCTGTGGTCCCATGCCAGCACTCTTGGCTCCTTCCCTCTCCTTAGTGCCAGCTTTCTATGGGGGCACCCAAGTAGACTCGCTCCCGAGTCTTGCTCTCTTCATTTAAACACAGTTAGCAGGACTTGGCCCCGCTCCCCCGCCCTGCTTCCTTGTCATTGACAGCAGTTGGAGCCAATGGCTCTTGCTGCCTCAGCAAAGCCTGTGAGACCCAGAAGTGAGGGGAGAGAAGAGCTGCAGACGTGCACAGTGCTGAATTGAATGATGGCTCAGGTAAGTGAAAAGGGGTGGGGGTGGGGGGGGAGCAGGCTGAGGCATAATACTGATTCCTAAACCTTTTTTACCTTAAGCAAGGGATGCCTTAAGGTAAAAAGTAGTTATGCTTTTTTAACCACTTTAAAGCAGAGTTCAACCCAAAAATGGAACTTGCATGTAAAGGGAAGGTGACCCCCTGAAATGCCACATTTGGCATGTCATTTTTTTTTTTTTAGAGGGTTCCAGCTCCCACTTCCTCCCGGTGCGCCGCGGCACCGAAAGGGAGATCACCTCTCCCCCCCCCCCTCACTCTCGGCAATTATCTGGGACACATCACAGGTCCCAGATGGTTGCCCGGCCAGTCACGGCGTGCCATGCGGCTTGCGCATGCACAGTGGGTGCCCGGCTGTGAAGCCACAGCTGGGCGCCCACAGTTACAATGCCGGCGCCACAGAGAGGAGGCGGAGACGAGCGGGGCTGCGTTCCCCCGCATCGCTGGACGCTGGGACAGGTAAGTGTCCGATTTATTAAAAGTCAGCAGCTGCAGTATTTGTATTTGGATCAACTGTTAGTATAGGATTGTATGGTTGTGTTTTTGTTATTGGTTGAACTAGATGGACTTGTGTCCTTTTTTTTTTTTTTCTTCTTTCAACCTGACTAACTACCTATTCTGAAGACGCTTGGGTCCGGTCACGTGATCAGGTCCAAGGGGTGGCTTCACTTAAAGGAGAGGCAGTGACAATGACTGCAGAGCCTGGGCAATAACCTCACCCATAGGCTTACTAGGGGGCATCTGTTGTTGGCTGTCCCTCCTCTACACTGAAGCCAGTGCTGGGACCCGATCATCTGACTGGACTAGAGCAGCTTCAGAATAGCTAAGTATAGACACCGTTTCTTTTACAGGGTAGATAGAACAGACTTATTATGGAAGTCCAGTCTAATTTTAACTGAACCTACTCCCACCCCCGTTCTAAATGTTCCTATAGTGCACTAGGCCTCACTTCTCCATTCTGTCTATAATCTGGAGGTCCTGGAACACATCTGCTTGGGATGCTGGAACACACTGTCTCTCAAATGTGCAAACAATGATTATAAACAATGTCAGCAGTGGTTCTCAATATTATCAGATTCAAAAGAATTGGACATTTATTTTGAGGATACAGAAAGCTGAGAGAGATGAATTTGCACATCATCCCTTCTTTAGCTTCCCCCAGCAGCGTCCACACAGCTAGTTTCTGAGGGTTCAATGCTGGAATACCGTATATACGCGAGTATAAGTCGAATTTTTCAGCACATTTTTTTTGTGCTGAAAGTGCACCCTCGACTTATACTCGAGTCAAGCACTTTTCTGTAGCAAAAAATTTCATTTTCCGAACCGACTTTGGGGACCCGTATCTGGTACCACAACATCTCCAAAGCTGGGGTTCCTAGCACCAAGTGGCCCCGAGATACGGGGCCCCATAATCTGTTCGGAAAATGTCATTCTCTGTTGCAGAAAAGTGCTTGACATTTTCTGAACCAACTTTGGGGCCCCGTATCTCAGGGCCACTTGGTGCTAAGAACCCCAAATTTGGTGTACAAACCCAGTGGCCACTTGGTGCTAGAAACCCCAGCTTTAGATATGTTGTGGTACCAGTTCCACTGGGTTTGCACACCAAATTTGGGGTTCCTAGCACCAAGTGGCCCTGAGATACGGGGCCCCAAAGTCAGTTTGGAAAATGAAATTTTTTGCTGAAGAAAAGCCACTTGTTGCTGGAAACCCCAGCTTTGGATATTTTATGGCACCAGTTCCACTGGGTTTGCACACCAAATTTGGGGTTCCTAGCACCAAGTGGCCCTGAGATACGGGGCCCCAAAGTCGGTCAACTGTGTCCATCTGCAGCAATGTCATTTCGGGACCCTTTGGGTTCAGAGACCCCAAATTTTGGCTGCAGCTAGGGGGCATCTAGGAACCCTTAACTACCGAGTTTGAACTTCGGGGGACCTATGGCTGCAATTGGGCACAGTGAGGCATGCAAATGGGCATTGTTGACCCTCTTTTCCACTTACAGTAGCTGTGCATTTCTCACCCTAGGCTTATACTCGGGTCAATAAGTTTTTCCCATTTTTTTGTGGTAAATTAGGGCCTCGACTTATACTCGGATTGACTTAAACTCGGGTATATACAGTATATTGCTAGAGGCCACTATGGGTCGCCTGTATAGTGGAATACTGATGATATGGTTCTTGAGGCTCCCAAATTAATAAGACCTTCCTGTCTCTCCAGCCAAGTCGCTGTATTAATCAGGTTGAAGATGTGTGTAAAACCATAGAGAAGACCATCACTCAGACAGTCCAGACAACACTGAACACACTCGGCAGGGACTGCCAGAAGCTGACGGAGAGCATTGAGAAAGCCCTGCAGGAAGATGAGTGAGTATATAGCTAAGGGTGACCTTTACAATGTGTATTTTTGTATATGAGAGCCATGTCCCATAATCCTTTGCTGGTGAATGTGTACGGTGATGAGCCATGGTGACTCCAAGTCTGTGTGTTATGAGTTTCTTGTGATGGTTACGATCGTGCTTCTTCTCATTTACAGCGAGACAGTCTGGAGGAACCGGCGCTCTCGGGTTCGGGGATGTCTCTTTGGCCTCTCCGGTTTTCTTCTCCCCCTTTTCCTCTTTGCTTCTGCCCTCTTTGGATCCATCCCACAGTCTGTCTGGGCCGGTCTGTTGGGCGCCTCGGGAGTGGAGACCCTGGAACTATACCTGGTAAGGAGGGAAATGTGGGGGTGGTCTTTGGGGGAGTTAGTTATTGAAGACATAGATGTCACGACCATACCCTTTCTATGACCATTTAGGTGTTTTTATGGAGTACATGTTAGGGATTTCCAGCTGTAACATTCCACAGTTACTGGAAGTTATACAATTTTGAAAGGGTTACCATATTTATCGGCGTATAACATGCACCCCAAGTTTAGGAGGGAAGTTTAAGGGAAAAAAACTTACATTTAAATGACCATCAGTGCAGCCTTGCCCCAGTGCAGCCTTGTCAGTCCAGCCTTCCCCAGTGTCCATTGCAGCCTTGCCCCAGTGCAGCCTTGCAGCTCGCAGTTTGAAAATCCTGTGATCCCCTGCGATCCTGAGCTTCAAAATCGCCGACTGCGATTTGAAAATGGCGCCGAAATACACAGAGCCGGTTCTCGGCGGCTCTCGTTCACTTTCGGCTCCACTCGTAGTCCCGCCCGGGATGGGCGTGACTGTGAGCGGAGCTATCCGAACCTAGCCGAGTACACTCGGCTAAGTTCGGGTGGCGCTCGAGTGAAGCCGAAAGTGGCCGAGAAGAGCCGAGGACCGGCTCTGTGTATTTCGGCGCCGGCGGCGCCATTTTCAAATCGAGGTCGGCGATTTTGAAGCTCAGGATCGCAGGGGATCGGCGTATGACACGCACCCGCGATTTTCCCCTGATTTTAAGGGGAAAAAAGTGCGTGTTATACGCCGATAAATACGGTATTTATTTTTATACTAACTTTCAAAGATGCATATGTTTTGTACAGTTTTTTTTTTTTTTTTTTTTTTCATTCAATCCAGCGGACTGAACAAAAAAAACTGACAGAGCTGTACAAACACAAGCAATGTTGGTGAAGCAATCTCCCCAGCTTTGCTATTGTCTTCTGACAGGGGGACTCCACCCACCCCACCAGAACAGACTAATCAGCGCTCAATGTCTTTGTCTGCTAGCACTGATCTTTGTTGGACTTATGAAACTAGTTTGTAAGTAGGGCACTTACTGTACACCCCTTTTTATAGTTGGAAGCTCAAAAAAGAAGGAAAAATCTATAGTGCATTCTGTATAACCTCTTATTTTTTTTATATTAAAAAAAGAGACAAAAGTATAAAAACTCAACTTTTAAAAGTGCACAACAGATTACCCCTGAGGAAGTCGCATGAGCACGTTGGGAGGAGCCGATCACGTCGCGCCGCAGTGAGTGTGCCGCCATCAACATTTCCTATTCAATTGCATGTAATCTGTTGTGCATCAGGCTGTGTGCACTTTTAAAGTTTTTGAGTTTTTATACTTTTTGGCTTTTTCTTTAATAAAACATAATAGTGGTTATAAATATAATATTCCCTTCCTTCCTTTTTTTTGAGCTTCCCACTTACAATAACTGAAGGATCGCAGAGAATGGAGGTGGATTGAAGGACATCTGGACAGAGCGGAGGGAAACGACACTCCTGACATATGATGCCCTCTTTTAAAGGGAAAGCGCATCAGACCTCATTTTTATTGGGTCAAAGCATAAAGTGAGAGTTCTAGAGTGCCGGTGATGGGCTTTGCACATTACAAGGAGGAGAAAGGTTTCAGTGAAATATACCTACAGTGATAGCAAGTGTAAGGGTACATGGCACTAGTGGAAGAGAATAATCAGACCTTGTTATAATTGAGGAACTTTTGTTAATAATTTTGGACACATTTATATAATTTCTGAGACTTTCTACAGAGATAAATTTTGTTGCACGGTATAGGCTAAAGCGTTTGTTACCCCAACACTTCATATTTCTGATATGTGGCTACTGTACCATGTACTTTGTATGAGAAAGTCTCCTGTTCTCTTTGTATTGTTTCCTTTGTGTGAAATACCCGGTGCTGCTGCAAGTCCCCCTGCTTTCCTATTAAAAACTGACCACACTAAGCAGGAGAGCGCAGCATGGTCAGTTCTCTGGCTATGCTGGGAACTCAGCCTGCTCTCCTCCAATGATCAGACTTGTCCTGACACGCCCCCACTGCACAGCCATTTAGTAGAGAGCTCAGTGTGCTACTGCTTCTCCTCCCCCAGCAGCCCTTATGCAGCTGAGAACATAGGTAATGCGATCACTTATAAGAGAAAAAGGGTATTTTTTAATAATAATTTTTTTTGTTTTTGTTTTTTTTTTATATCTGTACAAAAGGTTCTTGCCGCCTCCTCCTTCTTCTTCTTTTTTTTTTTTTTTTTTTTTTTTTTTTTTTTAGAGGCATAATGAATAATAACCTTGAGTGCCGTGTGTGTATATATGTATGTATGTATGTGTGTGTGTGTGTGTGTGTGTGTGTGTATAATATATATATATTTTATATAGTGTGTGTGTATAATATATATATATTTTATATAGTGTGTGTGTATAATATATATATATTTTATATAGTGTGTGTGTGTGTGTATATATGTGTGTATGTGTGTATGTGTATATATATATATATATATATATATATATATATATATATATTAGATATAGAGAGAGATTTTTAGATGTATTTGTATTATATTCCAAGTTTTTAATTAATATCAAGAATTTAAATGAATATGAATTTATTGTCGGCCATTATCGGCATCTTTAGCGCAAGAAAAGCTCAAGAAAAACGTGTCCCTTTTAAATTCTATGTATAGCTTCACACTGGTCCATTGCGCTTCCGTTGCGTTTAAAAATCTTGCTTTCTGCATTTTTGGTCCGTTAAAATAAAACAGCACCAAAAACTCACCTCCGTGTTGAAATGCATTGAAAACGCAGAAATAACGCACCCGTGTTGCATTTTTGATGCAGTTTTTGAGTCACATGACCTAATGAGAAACGCACCATAAGCACAGTAAATTCCATTATTGCCACCTTTCTCTTTATCAGCAAAATGATGCAGAAAACACAATTTTTGGCCGCCAAAATTTCGGTGCATCGCTAGTTGTTTTACAAGGTGATCATTTTACAATCCCTTTAATTTCATTTAAATTATTTTTGTATAGTGCTGTGCGCCACTGATATATGAGATTGTATAAGACAAGCACACCACTGATTCCAACCTACATCCCCCTCCCTCCCCCCTCCTCCATGCATGTTGATGTCATTGTACATTGGCCTCGCCCTACGCATTTTGTCACAATGACTTAGGAAGGTCGCTTATGATTGCTGCTGATCTAATATGCACAATATTGTCCTGCCTGTGTGTATTTTATGGGTCTCTTTCCTCTTCCTATTTGCAGTCTCCCTTTGAAACTCTCTGGTCTCTGGTTCCGGAAGATTACGTTCTTTATACTTTCCTGTCTCTTGCACTGCTGGCCTTTCTGTTCCTGCTGTTGGCCCAGAGATGCTTCAGGTAAGCTGATCTTAAATGTCACTCTTGTTTTCAAAGGTGTCTTGCTCCGCAGACTCTTAAGCTGGCCATAAATGCATTAAAATTAGTTTGGTTCAGCAGGGACTGGCAAATTTTTGATCCATCTATGGCCATTCCCATTCGTGAGAAGTTGATCTAATGATTGACTACTCGTGAAGCGGCTTGTTGGAAATTGTTGTTCAATCTGTGCTGCAGCCAATCAACTTCAGTGCTGATCAGTGTATTCTAACAATGGAGGCGCCCCCACTGTCAGAATACAATGACACAGCGGGGAGGAGATTCCTCTATCCACCTCTCTTGTGTAGTTGAGGAAATCCGTTTTTCAATGAGCGAGCTGCTGATCAAAAACAAGACTGATTCCATGTATTCACAACTTTTATTCTCATATATTTGCTTAACAAATTGGTCACTGGCCTGGTACAAGGGTGCAGCTGATGTATAAAACCCCCTATATACAGTATCTCACAAAAGTAAGTACACCTCTCACATTTTTGTAAATATTTTATTCTATCTTTTCATGTGACAACACTGAAGAAATGACACTTTGCTACAATGTAAAGTAGTGAGTGTACAGCTTGTATAACAGTGTAAATTTGCTGTCCCCTCAAAATAACTCAACACACAGCCATTAATGTCTAAACCGCTGGCAACAAAAGTGAGTACACCCCTAAGTGAAAATGTCCAAATTGGGCCCAAAGTGTCAATATTTTGTGTGGCCACCATTCTTTTCCAGCACTGCCTTAACCCTCCTGGGCATGGAGTTCACCAGAGCTTCACAGGTTACCACTGGAGTCCTCTTCCACTCCTCCATGATGACACCACAGAGCTGGTGGATGTTAGAGACCTTGCGCTCTTCCACCTTCCGTTTTGAGGATGTCCCACAGATGCTCAATAGGGTTTAGGTCTGGAGACATGCTTGGCCAGTCCATCACCTTTACCCTCAGCTTCTTTAGCAAGTCAGTGGTCATCTTGGAGGTGTGTTTGGGGTCGTTATCATGTTGGAATACTGCCCTGCGGCCCAGTCTCTGAAGAGAGAGGATCATGCTCTGCTTCAGTATATCACAGTACATGTTGGCATTCATGGTTCCCTCAATGAACTGTAGCTCCCCAGTGCCGGCAGCATTAATGCAGCCCCAGATCATGACACTCCCACCACCATGCTTGACTGTAGGCAAGACACACTTGTCTTTGTCCTCCTCACCTGGTTGCCGCCACACACACTTGTCACCATCTGAATCAAATAAGTTTATCTTGGTCAGATCACAGGACATGGTTCCAGTAATCCACGTCCTTAGTCTGCTTGTCTTCAGCAAACTGTTTGCAGGCTTTCTTGTGCATCATCTTTAGAAGAGGCTTTCTTCTGGGACGACAGCCATGCAGACCAATTTGATGCAGTGTGTGGCACATGGTCTGAGCACTGACAGGCTGACCCCCCACCCCTTCAACCTCTGCAGCAATGCTGGCAGCACTCATACGTCTATTTCCCAAAGACAACCTCTGGATATGACGCTGAGCACGTGCACTCAACTTCTTTGGTGGACCAAGACGAGGCCTGTTCTGAGTGGAACCTGTCCTGTTAAACCGCTGTATGGTCTTGGCCACCGTGCTGCAGCTCAGTTTCAGGGTCTTGGCAATCTTCTTATAGCCTAGGCCATCTTTATGTAGAGCAACAATTCTTTTTTTCAGATCCTCAGAGAGTTCTTTGCCATGAGGTGCCATATTGAACTTCCAGTGACCAGTATGAGAGAGTGAGAGCGATAACACCAAATTTAGCACACCTGCTCCCCATTCACACCTCAGACCTTGTAACACTAACGAGTCACATGACACCAGGGAGGGAAAATGGCTAATTGGGCCCAATTTGGACATTTTCACTTAGGGGTGTACTCACTTTTGTTGCCAGCAGTTTACACATTAATGGCTGTGTGTTGAGTTATTTTAAGGGGACAGCAAATTTACACTGTTATACAAGCTGTACAATCACTACTTTACATTGTAGACAAGTGTCATTTCTTCAGTGTTGTCACATGAAAAGATAGAATAAAATATTTACAAAAATGTGAGGGGTGTACTCACGTTTGTGAGATACTGTATCTACGTGGGTCTGGGTCGTTGTTTCGGTAATTGGTAGAGCAATGGTGAGGACAGTCCCAGAGCTTGCAGTGTCACAAACTATTGTTCATGACAGCTCTGACATGTTCTCTTTTATATTGACACTACATGCAATACTAAAATACACAAGAGCGCATTGTACAGTATAATATACTCGATGACCTTACTAGAACTAGAGAATAATAAACAGCTCGCATCACTTTCTGCACCAGAGGAGCTTACACTCTTATTCCCCACCACAGTCGCACACTATTATACATTTATATAGCTCTGACATATACCGCAGTGCTGTACAGAGAACACTAAGCCATTCACATCTGTCTCTGTGCCAGAGGAGATTGCAACTCTAATGTCATCACGACAGCCGCACACTATAGCTTTATATAGCTCTGACATATACTGCAGTGCTGTACAGAGAACACTGAGCCAAGCACATCAATCTGCACCAAAGGAGCTTACACTCATTTTATTATTCAGATCAGGACCAGACCTGGAGAGACTTGCACTCGGATGTTCCCTCCACAGAATCATTTGCATAATAATCTTTTTCTTCTTGTGAACCTTTTTATAGGACACGTCCAACTCTAAGCAAGAAACAGCGGCGATTCCTACAAGACCGCCAAACGTATATCGGCGAAGTCGTTGCTGAGAAAAAGGTGACACATTTTTACCTTTCTAATGCCCAAGAAGATTTTGCAGCTTTGTCTCAAAGTGTGCCTTCCATAGAGCAGGGGAAAATAATACTCCGGCCTGAGTAGAACATTATTTGTCACTTTCCTGAAATGTTAGCAGTGGATCCCGCCCCTTACCCCCCCCCCCCCCTTCTCATGGTGTCGCTGCACAGAAAACCATAAATTATGGTCATGGGGCTGTTTATAATACAAAGCGCTTGTTGGAAGGATTGTCTAGACAGAGACGATATCTGTGTTATACACTTGGTATTAGACGTGCACTGACAAAAAAATTGTTTTTTTGCGGAAATCCAAAATATCAGGATTTTCTAATTCCAAATTCCCGGAATTTGAAAATCTGAAAAAAAGAAAATCAGTAAAATTCGAAATAACTACTAACTAACTAACTAACTAATAACTAACTAACTATTAAATTATAGGTATTGGAATTTCCCTTCAAATTTGGCTGTTTGTGAATGTAACAAATAAGAATTTATCTGAAGTTACGAATTGTCCGAAATAACGAATGCCGCATCTAAACAAATGGAATGGAACGAATTAATAATAAATAATCAAAAGGTTTTATTATTATTATTATTATTATTATTGTTTAATATTATTAATTTGTTACGTTCCATTCTTTTCGATACGGCATTCGTAACTTCAGATAAATTCGTATTTGTTACATTCACTAACAGGCAAATTTGAAAAGAAATTCCAATACCTATAATATAATTAGTTATTATTAGTTATTTTGGGTTTTCGAATTTTTATTGTTTTGAATTTTCAGGATTTCATATTTTCAATTTTCCGAATTTTCGATTTCTGAATTTCGAAATTTCCAAAGAATTTTTGGAATTTTCGGGAATTTAAAAATTCGGAAATCTTGGAATTAACGAATTTGTCAAAATTTGTTAAACGAATTCGGAACTAAACAAATTGCACATGTCTACTTGGTATAAGCAGTCCGGGCAGGTGGGGAGGGGGTACTTTTGGAACTATAAGTCTCAGCATGTATGGACTGCTGCTGCCTGTTTGAATATGCTGTGACTTGTAGTTCATTGACACGCGGAGTCGTGTTTATAATTAAAATGCAAGACCTCACGTTTTAGACTTGCTTTATCCGGCCATTGATAAATGTTTAATGTTGAGATCAGAATTTCCATTCAAATGGAATATTAATAGGATTTTTTGGAAAAAATTTTGAAACAACAATTACTTTAACCACTTATCGTCCAGCGACATGCCCGTACACCGCTTGACCTTTCGGTGGTTATGCCAGGATGATATGCAGCTGCAGGCATCACCCCGGTATCATTTCTTTAGAGCCGGCGGTCGGCTCTCTTGTAATAGCAATCGGAGCGGCTCACCAGCCACTCAATTGCTTTTACAAGCAGTGGGAGGGGACGCCGCCACCTTTTGAATGCTTTTAAGTGCAGAGAAGAGATAGTTCTCTCCATAAAGCGTACCTGTCACATGCCTATTGCTGTCACAAGGATGTTTATATTCAGTCTGATAGCAATAGAAGTGATTAAAAGTAAAAAAATCTATTTTTATTTATTTTTTTAAAGGAAAAAAAACAAATCTTTTTGATCCTTCTTTATTCTATCAGCAACTCAGAATGTTTTACTTGCTGTATACTTTTGATTCAATTTAAAAGAATTCAAAATGTTTGCGGAATTGCAAAATGGTTGTTCCATTTGCAGCAATACTCTGCAGCCATGTTATGCAATGTCCAGGCTTCCTTTCTCACTTTTTTTTATTCTTTCACCTTTTCAGAAACACCTCTATGAAGAGTATCTGAAGCAAAGTGTGGGTGAGCATGACATGAGCTGATTTCCGGAGAAGACTGAGATAAACCCGCTACCCAATTATTCATCAGCCACCACTAACCTCTTCCCTATTACAGGGGCCATCTGAGATTGTTACACCGATCAACACTACGGCCACTCCTCTTCCCTCCGATGTTCTTGTCCCCACTTTCCATACAACCCAACACTAGTTCAGGCCGGTACAGACCTGTTCACACCAGATGCATGCGTTTCAGTGGTTCTGTTTTTTGTAGTATTTAATCTGTGATGTGAAGGATCCCGTTCAGTTGATGTGAATGGGAAAACATGGTCGGCATACCTAAAATGCAGTGTGTGGCATTTGGTTTTATGTCTGACCCCCACACACATGCAATGGTGTGCATAGGCTCTATAGAAAAACAAGACTTTCTCGTGTCTTGCAGCATTTTTCTGCTCCATTAGAACGCACTAAGGCACATTGTCATCTGGTGAGAACAAGGCTTAAGGGGTCTACTCTACTTTTTCACTAGCAATTAACTACTGATATTTTTATAAGCTAGAGTTTTGTGACATGGCAAATCTCAACACGCCTTGTTTAGTTTGGTCATAGACCAGGCTGTATTCTGGTGCAGGAGGCTGTCACCCCCCAACTCCTGCATGGGGGTACTAGTTCCAGGGCAGAATGGTCCTCTTTAACATGTTGCACAGTAAGATGTCTGACTTGGAACAAGCACTGGTTGTGGGAGTTGAATATTTGCATTAGTGTTTGGAAGGAGCCCGACCTGTGCTCGAAACCAGCTTTCATGACATGTTTCTTTTAATCCATTAACCTGAAACCCATAAGGCTTCTATGATATGTGACTTGTAACTTCTGTTTACTGAACCTCTTCATGTGGGGAAAACCTGTACGAGGGTCAAACCAACCACACGGACCCCCCCGCCTTTCTCAACCAGGGTTCATCCAGAGCTTGCTTAGGGGTTCCCTATGCTTGCATAGTTCCATGGTCAGCATCACTTGGCAGTCAGTGGCATAACACCATTCCTTTTTAGCTGTCTGTAATGCTAACCACCACTGTAGAGGAAAGGCTTCCTTACCACTGACCGCCAGTGTAAGGGGACATTCTTCCCACTGATCACCAATGTAAGGGACATTCTTCCCACTGATCACCAATGTAAGGAGGACATTCTTCCCACTGACCACCAATATAAGGGACTTTCATCTCGCTGACCGCCAATGTAGGGAGGACATTCTTCCCGCTGACCACCAATGTAAGAGACCTTCATCTCGCTGACCGCCAATGTAAGGAGGACATTCTTCCCACTGACCGCCAATGTAAGGAGGACATTCTTCCCACTGACCGCCAATGTAAGGAGGACATTCTTCCCACTGACTGCCAATGTAAGGAGGACATTCTTCCCACTGACCGCCAATGTAAGGAGGACATTCTTCCCACTGACCGCCAATGTAAGGAGGACATTCTTCCCACTGACTGCCAATGTAAGGAGGACATTCTTCCCACTGACCGCCAATGTAAGAGACCTTCATCTTGCTGACCGCCAGTGTAAGGGGACATTCTTCCTGCTGACCGCCAATGTAAGGAGGACGTTCTTTCCACTGACTACCAATATAAGGAGGACATTCTTCCCCCTGACTGCCAATGTAAGGAGGACATTCTTCCCACTGACCGCCAATGTAAGAGACCTTTATCTTGCTGACCGCCAGTGTAAGGGGACGTTCTTCCTGCTGACCGCCAATGTAAGGAGGACGTTCTTCCCACTGACCGCTAATGTAAGAGACCTTCATCCCGCTGACCGCCAATGTAAGGAGGACATTCTTCCCACTGACCGCTAATGTAAGAGACCTTCATCCTGCTGACCACCAGTGTAAGGGGACATTCTTCCCGCTGACCGCCAATGTAGGAGACCTTCATCTCACTGACTGCCAATGTAGGAGACCTTCATCTCGCTGACCGCCAATGTAAGAGACCTTCATCTCGCTGACCGTCAATGTAAGGAGGACATTCTTCCCACTTACCGCCAATGTAAGAGACCCTCATCCTGCCAATGTACGGAGGACATTCTTCCCACTGAACCCCTAAGAATTGGTTTTAGCAGGGGTTTCCCCAAGACCTAAAAATTGTCTCAAGCGTTCTTTAATGGTAAAAAGGTTGAGAAATGCTGCCATAGACTGTCAGACTTCGGTGCTACCCTAATAAGAAGGCATTCATTGTGAACAAAACACTCCCTTCTCTGTAGCTATATTGTAAGGTACGTCTCTTACTACACAGTGTATATTTTTTTTTTCCATAAATCATTATATTTTCCTGTGGTTGTAATCCTACATATAGTAGCATTGACCTGTGTGGGGTTTACGTTTTATTCTGTTGTCAAACGCCAGTAATAAGTGTCTTTATGACCATTTTTATTTATAAGTCATGTATACATCTGAGCAATCCGGAGACGAGATGCCCCCCGCTGCAGTGCCTTTACTTTTTATTGTTACAAAACTAGAATCACTGTGAACGTTTCCTCTCGTCTTCCTGTAACTGCCAGTATTGTGTGTTGGTCAGTAGGGGGCAGTCTTGTTTACACTCCATCTCTGTCCCGAAAAGTACCTGTCTGTTACATATCACAGTGGACTTTTTGTAGATTGGCGCAATTGTTAACCCATCATTTTAAGAAGGAACTGGTGCGACATCACCTATTGCCGCGATCGCCGGTTCCTCCTAGGGCGACAGGCTGCGTAGTTTGCCAAATTGGCCGATTTTATCTTATCAAGGCTGCCACTTTAAATGACAGGTTCTCTTTAAAAGCACCGTTATGAAAATGAAAAGTGAGCCTAGTAATCGGTTCATGTAGAGCTTTTGTACAAGACAATAAATAACTTATTTTCCGTTGTGGCTCGTTGGTGTATTTAATGTTGTAGTTTATGGTCTGGTGATGCAGTAGATATGAACACATCAAGGTTGTATACGCCCCAAAAATATAAACGCTTTTAATTTGCTCCCTTCTGGTCTGTTAATCCCTTATCGATGCTTCACGTGGGATATTTAAAGCTTCTTTCACACCTGAGTGTAGTGCAGCACTTTTTGCGATTCGGCAATGCGTCGCTTTAACTGACAATTGCGCGGTCGTGCGACGTGGCTCCCAAACAAACTTGACGTCCTTTTTTTTCCCCCCACAAATAGAGCTTTCTTTTAGTGGTATTTGATCACCTCTGCAGTTTTTGTTTTTTGCGCTATAAACAAAAAAAATGGTGACAGTTTTGAAAAAAAAAACGCATTATTTACTTTTTGCTATAATAAATACCCCCGAAAAATATATAAAAAAAACATTTTTTTCCCCCTCAGTTTAGGCCGATACGTATTCCTCTACATATTTTTGGTAAACAAAAAATCGCAATAAGCGTTTGGTTTGCACAAAAGTTATAGCGTCTACAAAATAGGGGATAGTTTTATGGCATTTTTTATTATTAATTTTTTTTTTTTACTAGTAATGGCGGCGATCAGCGATTTTATTTTTTTATTTTTTAAAAAAAAAATTTTATCGTGAGTGCGACATTACGGTGGACACATCGGACAATTTTCACACATTTTTGGGACCATTCACATTTATACAGCCATCAGTGCGATTAAAAATGCATTGATTACTGTGTAAATGTGACTGGCAATGAAGGGGTTAAGTTTGTCCTAGGGAGTGATTCTAACTGGGGGGGGAGGGGCTTTGTGTGACACGACACTGATCACCGCTCCTGATTACAGGGAGCTGTGATCAGTGTCCTGTCATTAGGCAGAACGGGGAGATGCTTGTTTACATCAGCATTTCCCCCTTCTTCCTCTCCGTGAGACGATCGCGGGTATCCCTGTGGACATCGAGTCTGCGGGATCCGCGATCCTACTCCTGGAGCTCGCGGCGGCAAATTCAAAGGGACGTACAGGTACGCCCATTTGCGCAGCTGTGCCATTCTGTCGATGCATAAGTAGATGCAGCAGACGGGAACTGGTTAAACATTAATAGATAAAGGATTTACCACGTTTTGCATTTTTATGCCTTTTTTTGGGGGGGGGGGGGGGGGGAGGAATGTGTTGTTTGGCAGATTTAAAAAAATGCAACTTGGCACAAAAATGCATTGATGTGAACAAGTTTCATAGGAACCCATGTTAAAAAAAATAAATAAATAAATGTCCTGCTCTTCTGTAAAAAGCATGAAAAACGCATTGGTGTGAATGGAGCCTTAGGCAGGCCATACATGGGTCGAATTTCAAAAGCATTTTCTTTCGAAAATCTTATCCAAGAATTTTCGTTTGTATTTTGCACCATTAGTGGGGCTGCAGCAACAGCCCATTTTTGTGCGGCAATCAAATTTGAGTAATCAGCCATGTTTGGAAATTTTTTGAAAAACAAACGATTTTCTAATCAATGATGGGAGAATCATGTGAGAAATGTAATCGAAAAAGAAATGTGCATGTGCAAGAAAAGAGAATTCCCGGAAAGAAAAGAAGATTCCCAGCCACGAAAAATCTTTTCTATAACAACATGAGGTGAAATTTAAGGCTTGGTTGACCGAATTCCGAAATCAATGGTGGCACCATCAGATCACAAAATGCACTAATTTTCTGATTTTCAAAGGAAAATTCTTTTGAAATTCGACCATGTATGGCCAGCCTTTGACCCCATACACACTCTTAGATTTTCTGAAGATTTTTGTCTTTCAGATTTACCAAAACCATGTAGTGCGAGGGCCTGCCTCATTTCATACAAATTGAAACTTTTAAGGTTTGACCTCATATTATATGGTTTTGGTAAATCTGAAGACAAAAATCTGCAGAAAATCAAATAGTGTGTATGGGGCTTTAGACAAAAAAAAAAAAAGGGGGCAGCTAGCACTAAGATTTATGATACTAAATCTACAAAAGTGCAGAGCTACAATACATAAATACGCAACACAAACAAAGTGATCAAACAAGATGCTAAGTGTCCATCTAGTGCAACACGAATAATCGCTGCCAGGGGATCCAGGAAGAAAAAGGATTGTGGTGCTCCATTACAATTCAATATGGATGTAACTTTATCGTTCCAGCTTTGGAGTCCCCACCTGAGACCTTCTCACTCACACATTTCTCAAAGCCTGAGAACAATTGTAAATCAAAAAAAGTCCACAACTTTCCCAAAAACGAATTCTTCAACAATATACTTCCACCAAAATATAAGGGATAGTCCAAAATACCATGTGAGCACCTCAAGTGCGCATGAAGTACATTACCAGAAGCCATGTGACCATGTATGAGAATAGGGTCATAAAGTGCTCAATAGGTAGAGATGTTTGGATCCAGTGATATTCTAGCGCAGGGATATGCAATTAGCGGATCTCTAGCTGTTGCAGAACTACAAGTCCCATGAGGCATAGCAAGACTGACAGCCACAAGCATGACACCCAGAGACAGAGGCATGATGGGACTTGTAGTTTTGCAACAGTTGGGGGTCCGCTAATTGCATATCCCTGCTCTAGCGACTTGTCCGACTCAAATGCTCCAACAGACTCATTGCACATGGGGTGAAAAAAGGTCTCATAGTGTAGTAAGGCCAGGGCACGGGATTATTAAAATCCCCTATAAATGCACACTCACATGATTAAAAGGCAGAAAAGTTGTTTGAAACACACTTCTATTTACTATCCGATCAGCTGCTCTCTTAATACGCAAAACCGCTTCCTGTGGCGGCGTGCGTGGTGACATCACATCCGCTGGCCTGACTGATGCGTTTCGTCATAGCAGACATCATCAGGAGGAGTGAGCAGCAGGTTAAATATAAAATGTTATTGTAACTGTTCTATAACTGCAAAAAAATTGGTTGTTAATCCTGCCAGAAATCCAGCAAGCTGATAACGTCCTCTAATGAGCTGAAGACCCAATGCCTGTGCTGAACTGAAATCCCAAGCAGTGGTATCAGCCCTGCTCACTTCTCCATTGTGGACTACAACTTCCCCACCCATATTATGGAGATGGGTGGTGTTCTAAAGTACCAACTCACCTCCTGTCCTAGGGTGACAACACTGCTCCTCTGTAGGTACAGTATAGTGAGTGAACATGGTCACCATTGGACAGGAATTGCATTATTGGCAGGGTCACAGGGAGAAAAATGAAGGCCTGATGAAAGAAAACGAATGGGGCCACCACATCTAAGGACAGTTAAGCTGCCATATATAAAATTTGTTGAACTTGGATACATTTAGATATAGATTACATTTTTCCTCACTTTCTACCCTGGAGATGCAACAGGAAACCCCTCCAAAGTGAGAGGACTTCCTATTTTTGTTGAATTTGGAAACATTTGAAGGCCAGACGATTTTTTTTCTTCTTTTGAATAAAGTGGAGAAAAGTTCAAACTTCTGTCAAGTTTCCATTTGTGGCACCCTTGGAGAGATTTTTGCCTTCCTTCCTCCTGTCCCTGTAACACACGTCAAAGAATGGGGGTGCTGATATTAAGACTACAACATGGCCACTGGGGCAGGAAGGCACAGAAAGCAATAAAAATTTTTGACCACTTCTATGTGATGGCTCCCCCCTGTTCTTAGGGCCCTTTCACACTGGCATGGGCGGCGTCGGCGGTAAAGCGCCGCTATTGTAAGCGGCGCTTTACCGTCGGTATTCGGGCGCTAGCGGGGCGGTTTTACCCCCCGCTAGCGGCCGAGAAAAGGTTAAAAACCACCGTAAAGCGCCTCTGCAGAGGCGCTTTGCCGGCGGTATAGCCGCGCCGTCCCATTGATTTCAATGGGCAGGAGCGGTATATACTCCGCTCCTTCGCCACTCCGAAGATGCTGCTAGCAGGACTTTTTTGTACCGTCCTGCTAGCGCACCGCTCCAGTGTGAAAGCCCTCAGGGCTTTCACACTGGAATCAAAGCAGCGGCACTTTCGGGTTGGTTTGCAGGCGCTGTTATTAACGCAATAGCGCCTGCAAACCGCCCCAGTGTGAAAGGACCCTTAAAGAGGAAGTAAACCTTATTCTAGAAAACAAACAAAAGAAAAAAAGGCGCCTCTTAAGTGCAGAATTAAAACTTTTAATATCCCCAAACAAGATTGAAAACACTTACAGAATCAAGCATAAGAAGAGGCATAACATGGATGTATGAAGCAGGTGATCCGGGATCAGAAGGTCACAGTTATCACAGCTTTCCAGGGATAACGATATGCATATGATATTAAAAGTTTTAATTCTGCACTTAGAGGCGCCTTTTTTTCTTTTGTTTGTTTTCTATTAGAGATTGCTTCCCTCTTTTGAGTGCAGCCCTAAGTGTTTGAAGACCACTTCATCCATCCATAAAGACACTAACTGCCTGGTCCTGACGTTCTGAGCGCCCTTGACATACGTTTTATCTAAACCTTATTCTAGGCTGACCTATAGGTACTGTAAATATCTCCTAAATGTGCGCCGTTTAGAAGATATTTACTGTATACTAGACATGTGCACTGCCGAAAAAATTCATTCGTTTTCATTTCATTCGTTTTTTGTTTTTTGGGTCATTCGTTATTATCGCAATCATCAATTCGAAAATCTGATAATAAAGTTATTCTTTCGAATTTTCTAACTAATAATAACTAACTATTAAATTATAGGTATTGGAATTTCCTTTCAAATTTGGCTGTTAGTGAACATAATGAATACGAATTTATCCAAAGTTATGAATTATCCAAAATAACAAATTCCGCATCTAAACAAATGGAATGGAACGAATTAATAAATAATAATAATACGTTTTTTATTATTATGAATTCATTATGTTCCATTCGTTTAGAGACAGCATTCGTTATTTTGGATAAATTCGAAACATCTAACAGCTAAATTTGAAGGAAATTCCAATACCTATAATTTAAGAGTTAGTTATTATTAGTTGGCTATTTTTTCAGATTTTCACATTTTCGTTGTTCTTTTGAATTGTCGTTTATTTTCAAATTTTCTGAACGGGTTTTCGTTAATTTGGATATTTCCAAATGTACGAATTTGTCGAAATTTGTTAAAAAAATGAATTCGTAACGAAACAAATTGTACGTCTAACTAATGCAATCTTGTTTTCCTTATAAGCCGGTGTTGTCAGCACCCTTCCTCGCCCCCCTCCACCCTAAACACTTCTGCACTATTCGTGTTTAGAAAAGGACTGCACTGCACTGATACTTAAAGCGGAACTAAACCCTCCTCTCCTTTACAGCCAAGGAAGCCGCCATCTTAACCTCTGCTTTCTGCAGTTGCCATGGTTCTGTTCATGTCATCAGTTCTAACACCAGCCATTTGATGGCTTGACAGTTTGCTTGAGAGCACAAGCTACTGTGACAGTTATTTGCATGCCTTGAAAGTTTTAGGAAACCATTCAATTGATGGCCTTAGTTCTGCTTTAAGGCTCGGTTCATGCTGATGTGATGCATCAATCGATCTGCTGCGGCTGTCAATTAAAAGTTAACGACACCCCAAAAGCAGGTTTCAGAACGCAGTGCGTTTGCTAGAATCGTAACACGTGAGTATAAACACCCATGCAATCCGATTCCAGAGCAGCAAAAAAAAAAACAGGTGCCTGCAACTTTTTTGTGCAGATACGGTCTAATCTGAGTCATACAAAATGATGGGCTCAAATCGCACTGAACAGAATCACATGTGATTGGCACAGCAATGTGGTGTGAGCCCCGTGAATCATATGCGATGTAACCCCACAGGTTCACGCTTGCCTGCAATCTGGTTGCGGGTGCAGGAATCGCACCTGTTCCCACACCTAAGGCTTTTTATGTACATGGGTCGTTTTTACAACCTCTCCTGAACGATTTAACTTGACAGATACTGTAGTAACCCACGTTTAAAACGTTAGTTTTGCCGCGTTTACATGCCACATTTTGCATTTAGAAGCGTTAAAAAAAAAATATATATATATATATTTTTTCATTATAGCCAAAAATGAAAAACGCCTGTGGACGAAACGCGGCTAGATGCGAGTTACCGCGTTTAGCGCTTGAAATGCCTCTAAACTCAGCTTCTGAACCCATTTTTTTGCGTTCCAAAAAAAGTCTCTAAACACAACTGCCTAGAAGCGACTATAAACGGCCCTGTGTACATGTACTGATAAGATAACATAGAGGAGAGTTCAGGGGCAGCTGAAAAAAAATGCCCAACTGCTCCTAAAGGTCTGTCTACCAGCAGCAGTGTACATGAGGCCTAAAACTGCGATGCTCTTACGAGACGTGTGGGGCTGCTGTTCATTCTGAATGGCACCTCCACGCATCTCAGCCCTTAGCGTGTTTGAGGGTGCATGAACCATAAGAAAATCGCATGGTTACAAAGACCATGCGGTTTCCCTGCAGCCATGTTTTTAAAAAGGTGTGTTCACCTTTTTGTCTGTAGGAAATGTGAGCACAGCAACCCTTTCAAATAAAATCGGCTGCCGAGGCCGGCTGGACTACATCTGCTCATTTTCCACCCTCTACTGCAGCAGTAGAACATTTGAGACCTAAATTGATGAATAACACAAAACGCACTGAAACAAACAAATAAACCAACCAACCAAAACAGACTCCAGACACAGCAGGCAAACATTTGTACCAAATAAGAACCTCCCACCCCCACCCTGTTTTCTTAAAGTGGTTGTAAACTCTTCCATCTACCCAGTGAAGTGACTGGTCTCAGGTGATGAACAGAGATTAAATAAATCCTCCTACAAAAGTTGTACCCATTTATCTGCAGAATTTTTTCTACATCTGTTCAAAGTGCTGAGTTTATAAAGCTTGCCTGAGTGTTTGGAAAAAAAGGGGCGGAGAGCTGAAGTCACACTCTGCAGAGTTCAGTGAGAGCTGATTGGAGGGAAGAGACACAACCTCCACCACACAGGAACAGAGCTGAGGCTGTCAATCAGCTTGAAATTCCTCCTAGGGTTGCCTCCTCATACCTTTAAACCTGAACACATATTAATTACACAGGTTCTGTGGCCCATTAAGGTGGTAATTAAACTCACTTGGTGACTTATCTGCATTATATTAGCCCCAGAACCTGTGTAATTCATATGTGTTCAGGTTTAAAGGGATGAGGTGGCAACCCTACTCCCTCTCCTGTCACCATTTTTCTCTTGGTGTCAGAAAAACTTTTCAGAAGTGACTCCTGCTGATAACAGGAGGAAGGAGGCAGCAGACAGAAATAAGGCCGAAACAACTAATCGATTATGAAAATAGTTGTCAACTATTTTCATAATCGATTAATCGGCCAGCCGATTAGTTGGCCTGCACACAGAATGCTTTATTTGTTTACATGTCAGTATACACAGTGCAGCACACATACAGCTCAGTACACCGTCCATACATGTCATTATACACAGTGCAGCACACATACAGTTCAGTACACCATCCATACATGTCAGTAAGTGCCTGAGAACTTGTGAATGTGTGAGGAGCAATGCCTCATGGGACATGTAGTCCTGGGAAGAAAGTGAGTGGTTCCTAAGCCCCATACACACGATAGGACTTTTTACAAACTTTCCTGTGGATTTTTGTACAAAGGGCGTTGGCCATAAGTTTGTATTGCATACAGACGGCAGGACTTTTCCAGCCAACTTTCACCAAATCACGTGGTTTTTCAGCTCTTTACCACCACCCTTTGGTCAACTTCTGTATTGTCTAATATTGTGTCAATCTCGCCGCTTTTATGAGCGAGATTGACACCTTGCGAGCCGTGTTCACACTGGTGCGGGGGTTCGACTTGGATCCCTGCCAATGCCAGGCACTGTGTTTGGTATGAATCTTGAGGGGGAACTCCACGTCAAATTTTAAATAAAAAACCGGCATGGGTTCCCCTCCAAGGGCAAACCAGGCCCTTTGGTCTGGTATGAATTTTAAGGGGGACCCCTACGCCGAAAAAACGGTGTGGGGGTCCCCCCCCAAATCCATACCAGACCCTTATCCGAGCACGCAGCCCGGCCAGTCAGGAAATGGGTGAGGACGAGCGAGCGCCCCCCCCCCCCTCCTGAAGCCGTACCAGGCCGCATGCCCTCAACATGGGGGTGGGTGCTTTGGGGGAGGGGGGCGCCCCCCCACCCCAAAGCACCTTGTCCCCATGTTGATGAGGACAAGGGCCTCTTCCCGGCAACCCTGGCCGTTGGTTGTCGGGGTCTGCGGGCAGGGGGCTTATCGGAATCCGGGAGCCCCCTTTAATAAGGGGGCCCCCAGATCCCAGCCCCCACCCTATGTGAATGAGTATGGGGTACATCGTACCCCTACCCGTTCACCTGTTGAAAAAAGTGTCAATAAAAAAAACACACTACACAGGTTTTTAAAGTAATTTACGACGTACCCCATACTCATTCACATAGGGTGGGGGGGCCGGGATCTGGGGTCCCCCTTTTTAAAGGGGGCTCCCGGATTCCGATAAGCCCCCCGCCCGCAGACACCGACAATTAATGGCCACGGTTGTCGGGAAGAGGCCCTTGTCCTCATCAACATGGGGACAAGGTGCTTTGGGGTGGGGGGGCCGCAGGGCGCCCCCCTCCTCCAAAGCACCCACCCCCCCATGTTGAGGGCATGCGGCCTGGTACGGCTCAGGAGGGGGGCGCTCGCTCGTCCTCACCCCTTTTCCTGACCGGCCAGGCTGCGTGCTCGGATAAGGGTCTGGTATGGATTTTGGGGGGCCCCCACGCCATTCTTTCAACGTAGGGGATTCCCCTTAAGATCCATACCAGACCTGAGGGCCTGGTATGCCCCCCGAGGGGAATTCCCTCTCGCGCTCGCCGCAATAGGAAAATGTGTTTTTCCTATTGCAGCCAGTGTGAGATGTATAGCACCCTGTTGCCGAGAACCAGCGCGATGGGTTCGCGCTGGAAACATTCTCGCGGCTGCGTACTGTAGTTTGTACAAAAGTCCGATGGTTTTGTGTACACACGATCGGACTTTGCTCCATCGGACTTTTGTTGCCGGAAAGTTTGTGCGTTCGCACAGCCAACAAAAGTCCGATGGAAACAGAAAAAGTTTGTCCGATGGAGCGTACACACGGTCGGATGTTGCTCCAAAACAGCTAATTTGCATGTTTGTTGTCAAAAAGTCCGATCGTGTGTACGGGCCTTAAAGGCAGACGATTTTTTACCTCGCTATAGGGGCACTCTATATTAGACTTTGCAGCTTGCTATTGGGGCACTCTGAAGGCAGGAGGAGCCAGAAGCGTCGCTGGGGGACCCCAAAAGAGAAGAATCGGGGCTGCTATGTGCAAAACCATTACACAGAGCCGGTAAGTATAACAAGTTTGTTGTTTTTAAAAAAAAAAGTACTTTAAAGATTCTGTGCAGGGAAGATCAGCATCTGAACCCAGAGAAGGTGAAGGCTGATAGACTGGAGGTAATAGAAGGCATTACAATTACATTTAAAATAAAAGTTTACCAGTATTGTGCATTATATTTAAAATGATCATATCCATGAAAAAAAAAAAGTTGTAGCTTTTAGTACTACTTTTAATATAAAATATTTATATCTCCCTTCCACCCTTCATGTCTGACTCCTAGTTATAATGCCCATATATCCTACTTCCGGATATATATATGACTATATATGACAGGTGATACAAAAAAAAAAAAAAAAAAGCATGCCTCTGCTACTAAACGTCTTAGGCCTGGTTCACACTTACGTGTTTTTTTGCAGAAACGCACTGCGGTTCACTTAACATGGTTTCCTATGGGACACCTTTACATCTAAGCTTTTTTTCAACCGTTGTGTATTTGTAAAGGGTCAAGGACTTTTTTCAATGCAAAACGGTGCTTTTTTTTTTACTTCAATGGAGAAGCTGCAGAAAAGCATGTTGTGCGTTTTTGCAGCAATTTGCATTTTTTAATGTGCCCAACAACAAAATGGCCAATTTGCATAAAAAAATGCAAAACTCAAATCGCAGCAAAATCGCGCATGCAGAAAGCAGTGTAGAAACGGATCAAAAGCAAACTGCAAAGGTGTGAACCGAGCCTTATGCTGGCCACACGGATCAATTTTCAGACGAGAATATTCAGACGAAAAATCTTTGTACATTTGCTGAATGAAAGAATGTCTTTTGAAATTTTCACTTGTTTTTAACATTCTGTTTTAAAATGAATGTAATTTCTGAACTAAAACCACATCCACTGTCTGAAAATTCCTTTGACCAAGAAGTTTTTTATTCTGCTCCTTCAAATTTTCCCATCACTGTGGTCGAAAAGACAATCAATTTGACCCCACTAACGATTAGAAAATCAAACGAACGTTCTTAAAATTACTTTTTTTTTTTTTAAGGAAGACATTATTTTCTTATGGCCAGCATATAATATATTACAGTTCTGTCTGAAAATCGGGAAAACAGTCTTTAATTTTTATTTTTTAATTTTTTTTTAAATAAAAAATGGGATCTGAGTCTGATAATATTTACCAGATTCATCCTCTAATAGTATATACAGTATATCTCCTCTAATAGTATATACAGTATATCTCCTCATAGTATATACAGTATATCTCCTCATAGTATATACAGTATATCTCCTAATAGTATATCTCCTCTAATAGTATATACAGTATATCTCTTCTAATAGTATATACAGTATATCTCCTCATAGTATATACAGTATATCTCCTCATAGTATATACAGAATATCTCTTCCAATAGTATATACAGTATATCTCCTCTAATAGTATATACAGTATATCTCCTAATAGTATATACAGTATATCTCCTCTAATAGTATTTACAGTATATCTCTTCTAATAGTATATACAGTATATCTCTTCTAATAGTATTTACAGTATATCTCTTCTAATAGTATATACAGTATATCTCTTCTAATAGTATATACAGTATATCTCCTAATAGTATATACAGTATATCTCCTCTAATAGTATTTACAGTATATCTCTTCTAATAGTATATACAGTATATCTCTTCTAATAGTATATACAGTATATCTCCTAATAGTATATCTCCTCTAATAGTATATACAGTATATCTCTTCTAATAGTATATACAGTATATCTCCTCTAATAGTATATATCTCCTCTAATAGTATATACAGTATATCTCCTCTAATAGTATATACAGTATCTCTTCTACTAGTATATACAGTATATCTCTTCTGTCTGTTATTCTCAGAGTGGATGAGATATTTTGCTCCCTAACCATATAGTTGGTTATTTCTCATTACCACTGCATATAGGTATTTAACAATAAACCACCTTTTTTTTATACTTTACATATTAACTAAATTATACACCACAATTCTTTTTAAGGTTATTATCCGATTAATCAAAACAATAATTGATTATCAAAATAATCGTTAGTCGCAGCCCTAGACAGAAATGACACTTAGTGCTCTGGATTGAGACAAGTACAGACTATAGAGGGATATGCTTTGTTCATATTTCATTTCTGAGGTTTACAAACACTTTAAAGCACAACTCCACCCAAAACATTACAGCCTCTGGCAGGTATGTACAGTATTGCTGTCTGTGTCCCTTTGAGAAGATTTCCCTTTGCTTCCCATCAGGATGGAAATTCTCTTCAATGGGGATGAAGACAAAAAAACATTTTTAATAGGAGGGGGGTTAGAACTGTAATTGCTGCAGGTGAATTCCTGTCTAGTTGATGACAACTCCATTTTTTGCATGGGTGTCATTGGACAGGAAGTGAGAATGTTGGAAAAAAAATTGAAAACAAAGTTGCTGGACTTCAAAATGCTATAGAAATACCTGTCGTGGGAAGATGCTGCTCCTGGATTCCATAGCTGCCTAGGCATTTGGTCACATGGACTAAAGCCCAATGGGAAGGCTCAGAAAAATACCTTGGCATTTGGTATAATCATGAATCATTGTGGGAGCCCGGGGAAGAGTTTTCCCAGAGACAACCATTTCAGAGATTCATTTCACATATTTGAATTCACAGCATGGGGATGGTCCAGAGGTAGTTACTTTACTATACAGTAGATGCATTTTGGAATCAAATTCAAAGTAGCACCAACAACTCTTCAACACAATATTTTCATACAAAAAAAAATGAAAACACACATAGGCAGCACAACAAAACTAGATACTTCTACGTTTAGAGAGAAACAACACTTTGGATTGGTACGAGGTGGTCTGGAAAGTGAGCACTAATACCAATTCACAATCTGTTGGCTCATCCCACCTCCGTGTCGAACACCAGAATTTCTAGATGGTGACACCATCATGTTGGCATGGGTGATGGCCTTATGAGAATGCACTCCCAGTAGGACGGAGCAGGAATAGTTTGTGACTGGAGGTTACGGCAATGAGGGGTGCACTAGATGGACTGGAAGCAAAGAGGTCAAGACTATAAACTCCACCAGGAAGATCGATCAGGGTCCCTCGGGTCTGTTGGAGAGAAAAAGAAAAGAGTGAGCGGCTAATGAAGGGGAGAGTAAAAGTAGATGTAAACTCAATCACTAAAATCTCATGATGGGCATGGGATGTGTGTAGCTCGTGCCTGTGAAAGTGTCTCAGTGTAGACTTGTGCCAAATATATGTAGCAGTATGTGCTCTTCACCTCCACCATAGAGGGTCCTCTGCACCAACGTATTTCAGACTAAGTAAAGGACACCAAGTATGTGTGAATATAAAACAAGAGTACATGAAGCCTTATTTAGCAGAACACCCAGCAGACAAATCTTCATACGTACAGAGACTTTGAGTAATACACTTCTAATTCTCCATCTTATAGAGAGGGCTTTCTCAACCAGGGTTCCTCCAAAGACTGCTAGAGGTTCCTTGATCAATGAGCAATTTCTGCCTCTTATATACCTAACAAAGGACACGTATGATCCTTTTAGATATGTGTAAGGGGAGCATTCTTCCCACTGACCACCAATATAAGGAGCATTCTTCCCAATGACCACAGTTGAAAGGAGTATTCTTCTCTCTGACCACCACTGTAAAGAAGATTCTTCCCATTGACCACCAATATAAGGAGCATTCTTCCTACTGACCACCAATGTAAGGGATATTCTTCCTACTGACCACCAATGTAAGGGATATTCTTCCCACTGACCACCAATGTAAGGGATATTCTTCCCACTGACCACCAATGTAAGGGATATTCTTCCCACTGATCACCAATGTAAGGAACATTCTTCCCATTGGCCACCAATGTAAGGAGCATTCTTCCCACTGATCACCAATGTAAGGGGCATTCTTCCCACTGATCACCAATGTAAGGAGCATTCTTCTCACTGATCACCAATGTAAGGAGCATTCTTCCCACTGATCACCAATGTAAGGAGCGTTCTTCCCACTGAACACCAATGTAAGGAACATTCTTCCTACTGACCACCATTATAAGGAGCATTTTTCCCACTGACCACAGTTGAAAGGAGTAATGTTCCCACAGACCACCAAAATGAGGAAGATTCTTTCTACTGACCACCAATGTAATGGGACCCTTCTCAGTTGACCACCAGTGTAAGGAGCACCTTTTAACTAACCATCAATGTAAGCAGCTTAGGGGGCACATCTCCACTGATCATTATCTTTAGGAGGCATTTCTCCTCTGATCACCAATGTAAGGTGACACTTCAGTTTTCACTGTCTGTGTTTCTTTGTGGCCATTATAATTATTAATAATAATTTAGTTGTACTGAGAAGCCGAGGGTGTGAAATACGCCAAGTACACCATATTCCTCACTCTTATTTATTCTAATATCTCAAATCACTGTTCATGCTACTCTACCATGAGGTGTACGTAAAGTCATTATTAGCAGGGATTCCCTAAGACCTGAATGTTATTTCAAGGGTTCCTCCATGGTTGAGAAAGGTTATTATAGAGAGATCAATAAAATATCACTACATAATGGACTATGTGTACCGGTTAAGGTTTTTTTAAGTTATTTCCATGGATGCTTCTGATACTCCAGTAACCTGAGCTTGAGAAATGACATTATGATTTATAACAGAAACACCAACAGGTCTCTTTTGATGACACTTTAGATCAGCCATTCTCATCCAGGGTTTTGTGGGATCCAACGGTTCCCCCAGAGGTGGCTAGGGGTTCCTTGAGCTGTGGCTAACTGACCTTCCATGTGATGCGTAGTTCCAGGCCCAACACCACTTGGCAAAGCCAGCAGCATAACTGAAAGGGTGGCATTCTGGGCACTACTGTAAGGGGAGTATTCTTCCTATTGATCACCACCAATGTAAGAGGCATTCTCCCAATGACCACCAAAGGACTAATCTTAGCAAGAGTTCCTTAAGACTTGACAAATATTACAAGGGTTCCTTTTGGGTAAAAAGGGTGAGAAAGGCTGCTGTATATTAAGGAGGAATGGTAACTATTCCACAATGCACAGCCAGGGCAAGATATCTCTATGTCTGACTTACCATGTGTGAATTGCGATCAATAATCCGGCACATGTTGAGGTCACTTCCCGCTGCGACCATGTGACCTGCGCCCACCCAGCGACAGCAGTAAATCTATAAGTTGGGGAGAACATTCAGTGATTTGTACACAAGTCAGAATTATAAAAAAGCTGTATAATGGGGTAATTGGCCCCTGGTGGCCAGATTCTGGCAGCTGAAAGCTGTTAGAATAAAGCTGATTCACGATTGGCTGTTAAGGGTCACTGAACTGCCTGTGCTTCTCTTCGACTAATTAAATACGTCCAAGGGGCTCACTGAATGTTTCAGTACAAAATTATTATTTAGATGATTATTTTTCAGATTTAGACTCTGTAACATTGCTCCAGAGGTCCCCGAGCTGCACATTACGGCCACTTCCAGTCAAACTTTGGCCTTGTCACTTCATCTCCTTGTCTCTAGGACAGTCTCCAAACTGCGGCCCAAGGGTCAGATGTTTGGGGCACTATTCCTCTCAGCTATATGAGTCAGTATGCCTCCCACTGACACCAAGTGGGCATAATTCCTGGCACTGACACCAATGATGGAGCACTATCCCTCCCACTGACACCAATGATGGAGCACTATCCCTCCCTCTGACACCAGTGATGGAGCACTATCCCTCCCTCTGACACCAGTGATGGGGTACTATTCCTCCCACTGACACCAGCAATGGGTCACTATTCTTCCACTGATACCAATGATGGAGCACTATCCCTCCCTCTGACACCAGTGATGGGGTACTATTCCTCCCACTGACACCAACAATGGGTCACTATTCCTTCCACTGATACCAATGATGGGGTACTACTCCCCTACTGACCACCAACCCCGAGGCCATGTTTATTCTCCCTGATGCTGGGCCCGGGACATTTTTTACCCCCACTGGCCACAATACAGCCTCCCTAAAGTCTGAAGGACAATAAACTGGCCCTCAGTTTGAAAAGTTTGGAGACCCCTGCTCTATGATTACGTCAAAGTATGAGCTGAAACATGTCAGCATGTGTAGTATCTGTCACTTCTTGCAATAAAGCTGGTTTAAAGGCGCGACTGGAAGCTGTGTGCTGTCAGATTCAGACACATATATGAGCAGTGAAATGGTCAATGACTAAAACTGAAGTACAAAAAGCTGGAAAACATATCACTGGAATGCCCTGTACACACGATAGGATTTTCCGACAACAAAATCCATGTTTTTTTTTCCGACGGATGTTGGCTCAAACTTGTCTTGCATACACACGGTCACACAAAGTTGGTCGGAAATTCTGAACGTCAAGAACGCAGTGACGTACAACGAGCCTAGAAAAATGAAGTTCAATAGCCAGTGCTGCTCTTCTGCTTGATTCCAAGCATGCGTGGCACTTTGTGTGTTGGAATTGTGTACACACGATCGGAATTTCCGACAACGGATTTTCTTGTCGGAAAATTTGAGAACAAGCTCTAAAATTTTGTGTGAGGAAAATTCCTATGGAAAATGTGTGATGGAGCCTACACACGGTCGGAATTTCCGACAACAAGGTCCAATCACACATTTTCCGTAGGAAAATCCTATCGTGTGTACAGGGCATAACAGTTTGTGATGCTTGTGTCACTTATGGGGGGTACAAAATTAAAGGGTTGGTAAATTCTAAATTGCTACTTTAGTTATAGTGGGGTTTGGTGGCCGAGTGACCCCTCTGACTTTTTATACCTCTTGGGTTAAGACCAGCAATGAGACCTCTTGGCTCTGTTTTTGGTTAACACATCAAAGTAGACACACTTGACACTGTAGCACTAATGGGTTATTGGGAACCCAAAGAGTTGTGAAAGGTGACCATTCTAGTGTTGGCTCTCCATCCAACACTGGTATCAATGCTGCCCTCTTCAGACTGGGGAAACTTCAAACAGCATAAATAAAACAAAAGGGCGCAGAGGCCTTACTAAAAACATTTTATTAGGAAATTAAAACCAAATGCGTGCTTTGCTCTGATGAAGAGGGCTTGTCCCTTGAAACGCGTCAGCTGGCAAATCTGATTGAGGTTAGGGTCATGGGAATTTCATCTCTAACCTAGGACTGCCACTTCTGTGTTTTATACCCATCGCTGTTTCAGACATTGTGAGTATTTACTTGTTTGGTTTTAATTTCCTAATAAAATATTGCTGGTAATACGCTAGGCCTCTGCACCCTTCTGTTCTTGCTTTTATGTGAGATTTTATATTGCTTAGCAGAATGGCATTTATGGCTTGGGATTTGGGATTGGGTCAATCAGCATTCTTTCCTGTGAATTCCACTTGGATTTTTTTATTAGTTTTAGATGCTTCTGAGATCATTCAGAGATAGATGGATACATTTGGCCTACAAGTGAAAATCTACCGCTCTCAAGCCCTATGAACTGGATCACCCCCTAGTCTAGCCGGATAACAAAACCAAGCAAGGGCTCATCCTACCCCCCAAAGTATGTACAAATTCAGAAGAAATAAGCCAATTGCACATTGTAAAATTCAATGTAAGTGAAGCTTTATTGTTCCGGACAAGCAATACAAAGCTCCTGTCTGGCACCTGCTGATGTGTTTTACCAAAACTGGACTTAATTGTGGAGACGAGGAGGGGCATTTGCACATCCATGAAATAGCATTGCGAAATTATTAAAGAGGTACAAATCCATCTCACATAATGTTAATAACAAGAAGGTCATTAATGCCTTCCTACCATAAATGGTACAGGAAGTCCCTGAGTTACGGACACAATAAGGACTGTAGGTTTGTTCGTAAGTCGAAGTTGTTCGTAAGTCGCAACATTGCATTTGTAAGTGTAACTTCCAGTCGGAACACTGCATTCGTAAGTGTAACGTCCGCCTGTGCATGGATGTGGGATGTTCCGGGCGCTTGTTATGTTATCTGGGGTTCTTCTGGCCATGCAGTACATGTAGTACTGCAGTATGGGATGTATCTGGAGGTATCCAGGACCAACGTAGAGTACAAGTGGCCGGCATTTGAGGCCGTTCGTAAGTAGGAGTCGTTCGTAACTCGGGGACTGCCTGTATAACAAAAAGCCTCTCCCTACAAGAACGCTATTACCACCCAATGGTAAAACACAAAGTAAATCCAAAGAGAAGTGGAACGGACATCCTGATAAATTCCACATTTTTTACAGAAAACTTTAGAACCAACTACTGTTAAAAAAGAAATGTAAATCCAAATAAATATTTTGCATTGATGTATATAGCAAGGAATTTAGAGAGAAGTCTTCTTGTCAGGATGTGACTTTTATTTGGCCTCCTCCTAAGCTGCACCAATCTGCTTTTACATTCCTATTGACTTGAATGGGGACTATAACAGTTATGATGCAGGTCTTAAACTGTTGATTACTGTATACAGGTATACCTCCGCAGTACACTGATTGTATAAAATATGAGAAAGTGATAGAATAAAATCTCAGCTACAACTGAGCCCCAAGTCTTTGGGTACTCACCTGGGAAGGACCCCTGAAATCATCGGGAATGGTGCTGATTTTCTGTCCGCTCTGAGAATCCCAGACCTGTACAAGGCGAAACGCAATGGTGAGAGCCCACAGCAATGGAGAGCAAACAGACACTGAAGACTCCAATTATATATCTTCCGTCTGGGATAATCAGTCCATACATGGGAAGACCCATCGATGTTCAGAGGACAACAGTGCAGGGAAGAGATTGTACAATAAAACGGTCGCCCTACCCAATGATGATACTTCAGTGTTTGATGAAGTTAAACCCCATCACAGTCTTTTCTATCTCTACACTACTGGAGAGATCTCTACTCTGAATTCTGGGTCTGTACACCTGCTTTGCCCATTATAAGGGGTTTTCACCATCCCCATGCTGAGTACCCGGGTCTTTACACCTGCTGTGCCCATTATGAGGGGTTCCCACCATCCCTGTGCTGAGCTCCTGGGTCTGTAACTCCTGGTGTGCCCATTATGTGAGGTTCCCACCATCCCTGTGCTAAGTTCCCGGGTCTGTCCACCTGCTGTGCCCATTATGAGGGGTTCCCACCATCCCTGTGCTGAGTTCCCGGGGCTGTACACCTGCTGTGCCCATTATGAAGAGTTCCCACCATCCCAGTTCCCGGGGCTGTACAGCTGCCACAGTCATTCCAATGGCTCCTCCTCTTACTGTCAGACTTTTAATTCAATTTATATTACAGGGGGTCCCCGGGTTACAAACAAGATAGGGACTTTAGGTTTGTTCTTAAGTTGAATCTGTTTGTAAGTCGGAACAGCTACATTTTTTTAAGTCTAGCTCTAGCCAAAAAATCTATTTTTAAGTTTTTTAGATAGCCTAGGGAAGGGTTATCACCCCTGTAACATTTGTTTTGCTGTCTGTGCCCCTATTCAGAAGATTTCACCTCACTTTCTGTCCCAATGACAGTTGGATTTTGAAAATTTGGGGTTATTAGGGAAATAAGGATTGGTGATAAAGCATCAGTGGAGACACCTTTTTCACATATTAACTCTTACAGGAGTGAATTTCCCTTCCTAGGGGGTAGATTTCTTCTCACTTCCTGTTGTCTCCTTCCGTTTGTAAGTAGGAGTCGTTTGTAAGTCGGATGTTTGTAAGTAGGGGACCCCCTGTATAGGGATGTGTGAACACTCAAAAGTCCAAGGTGAGAGAGGGAAGAGAGCTTTGGAACTATGGTGAGGAGATCTTGGACTGGCGCACCCAAGAAGTATAAAAGCACAATGGTGACCCCCAGAAGTGAGATCCTGGTGTCAGACAACACTGGAGATGTGTGCTGCATCTAAATTCTTCAGATGGAACAGATAAATGAGAAGCATGTGGCCAGTGTTAGACTCCCCATATCTCCCAGAAATCCCTATTCTTAAGTGTCTGCTGGAACTCGTAGTTCTTTCACCAATCTGATCTCTTCCATCACTTGTCTTGGCTCCTCCCTGTCTCACCTGCAGGTTCTCCTCTTTCCTCCATGAGCCAATCAAAATCTGCTCTGTGTAAGGGTCGATGTCCAAAGCATCTCCGCACACGTGGGGGCCTGAGAGTCTCCTGGAGAGGGAAGAAAGGGGCCCTTTATTCACACTGATTCCGACAGTCACTGGGACAGTACACACAGCAGTCACAATGTCCGTCTACACACTAAAGCTGGCCACTCACACAACAATATACTGTCCACTCTCCTTGGAGTGGAGACAAATACATTCCTAACAGGTCACAATATAAAGCAACTTTTATAATTAAAAAGTCAATGAGCTCCAGTCAGTGACCTTGTCTAGGCTGAGATGATGATGTAATCAGTCTGCTGCAGGCAGGAGGAAGCATTTCGGTCTCCTCTCCCTCCATTAATCAGACTGCAACATTGTAACTTTGCAGCAAGTTACAAGGTGAGATGCTGCTGTAGGGGCTGATCTGTGCCAGACGTTTGTGAACACAGCCAAGAACATAAAATATAGAATATAGCTACTGGCAAACCAAAAGGAGATTTTACAATCAGATTGTAACATGTGTGGCCAGCTTTATGAAGACTACTCCAGCCTTACTTTAAGGAATGCCTCTGCCTGATGTCCCAGAACTGCAAAAAATAGAAAATAGAAGTCAGTACAAAATACATGAAGAGTTTTTATTAGCAAAAGGCCCGACTGCACTCTGACATACAGGTCAGACATTAGAGCAATAAGTCTCAACCACTGGACTGCGTCCTCCTACCTCTTGGACCTCCAGTCAGCTGCTGATTTCAAACTTCCCACAGTGCCACCAACCTACCCTAGTGGCCTACAGTGCCCCCCAACCTCCCAAAAAATACTACCAAGCCCCCGGCAATGATGCCTAACTTGCTGCAGAGCCTCCAACCCCACATAGTGTTCTCAACATCTGGCACTGTCCCACAGTGCCCCTCAACCTTTCAGAGTGCCACCTAGTGCGTTCCACAGTGCCCGTTAGCTTGCTGCAGAGTCTTTAGCCCCCCATAGTACCCTCAACTTCCGACAGTGTCCCACAGTGCCCTCCAACCTCCCACAGTGCCTCCAACAATACCCCTAGTTTGCTACAGAGCCTCCAGCCCCCCATAGTGCCCTCAACTTCCAACAGTGTCCCATAGTGCCTCCTAGTGCCTTCTGCAGAGCCCCACTAGCTTGCTTTGGAGCCTCCAGCAGCCCTATAGCACCCTTAATCTCTGGCAGTGCCCCCCCAACCTCCCTCAGTGCCACACAGTGCTTCTCACAGTATCTCCTAGTTTTCTACAGAGCCTCCAGCCCCCCCATAGTGTCCTCAACCTCTGACAGTGTCCCACACCCCCCCCCAACCTCCCACAGAGCCCCCTAGCTTGCTACAGAGCCTCCAGCTCTCCATAGTGCCCTTAACCTTCAACAGTGTCCCACATTGCTCCCAAACCTCCCACAGTGTCCCTAGCTTGCTAAAATGCCTTAGGCCCCCCATAGTGCCCTCATCCTCTGACAGTGTCCCACAGTTCCTCCCAACCTCCTGCAGTGCCCTCCAGTCTCCCACAGAGACCTATGCATATCCCTATCCTCCTGGACTCGAGATTCCCAGCCCCCACAGTTGCCCCCAGCTCCCTCTAGAAATATCATCCCTTATCATCCCTTATACAGATATCAAATCTGTTACAGAGTTCCTAGTTCAGTTTAGCTGTAAGAACATATACTGCAGAAGTGATGGGAATCCCTCCAATAGAAACATTCTTTAATTATGGTTGGGAAGGGTTAGATCCTGTTGTGTTTTTATTGCTGTATCCTTATTGGGGAGATTTCTGCCTATTTCCTGCCCTAGTGACCACACAATGAGGAAAATCTCCTCAGTGGGGATACAAGTAGCAATTAAAAGCCTAACCGAGGTTCTAACCCCTCACCACTTTATAAGGGTCTCTTTTTCTGATTGTGTCTCCATTGGAGAGATTTCCCCATAACTTTCTGGTCCAGTGATCTCTCCCTTTACAACACAGATAGAAATAAAATCTGGACAAAGTGTAAACTCCGCCCCTCTTTATTCAAAGCTAAAGAATAAAAAACAATGGCGGGAGTTCTTTAAATGATGAGCCCGAAGGGTTACCTGGACGGTGTTGTCCCAGCCTCCGGATATAAAATTCATCTCACTGTGGGGGTGAAACTTCAGAGCGAAGACCCGAGAGCGGTGACCGTCCATCATAGAGAGAGAAGGGCTGCGGGACAGATGTAGTAAATGGTCACTCCACCCAAAACTAAATCCGCATTCCACTTTTCCAGGTTAAATTACATCCAATAACATCTTGTAACCCCAGGCTGTCATGGACCCGTCCACTAGGGGTACCTGAATCCAGGCTGTCATGGACCTGCCCACTGGGGGTACAGCAGAAAAACAAACAAATACTCCTGCGCATGAGTATAGTGGCTAGCCCAATAATGAATGGTCCACTCCTCAATGCATTGGTTTCTTTGCCTTGCTGCCCTCTAGGACCGGAGATTTTCTGATTGCACTAGAAAGATAAAGGAAAAGAGGGCGCACCAGCCTTGTGCATTATCCCAAATACATTTATTTTGTATAAAAGAAATATAAAATCTACTCACAAGCATGTGAAGATTAATAAGCATAAACTGTCTTCAATCCCGTGGTAAAACAGTCCTGGGACCTGTACTCTTCAGATCATAGGGTAGACCATGTAGGGGTTCCTGCTGGCTAACGCGTTTTGAAAGTAAATCTTCTTCCTCAGAGCCTAACAGCAAAGACTCCTTAAGCTCCATATATATATATATATATATATATATATATATATATATATATATATATATATATATATATATATATATATATATATATATATATATATATATATATACACACACACACACACATGTACCAATGTCACCAATTGCACCTCCCGAGAACCCGGAGCACCTTCCCTTCATGGGGGTGGTTAAGCAGGGTTGTCAAGGACATCAGTCCAACACAACAGACAACATATGAAAGATACAAGTAATATTAGATAGGGAGTAATGGCTCCAGAGTTGCATATGTGGGTGCATCACTCCAGCTCCTCCCCTCTGTATGGGATGTATAGAAAGCAGTTTAATTAATTATGCCCCTATATGGTCTCCCCTATGATCTGGAGAGTACAGGTCCCAGGACTGTTTTACCACGGGATGGAAGCCCGTTTATGCGTATTCATTTTCACATGCTTGTGAGTCATTTTTATCTTTTTTTATACAAAATACATTTATTTGGGATAATGCACAAGGCTGGTATGCCCTCTTGCCCACTAACAGAACCTGAGCCCAGGCTGTCATGGACCTGCCCACTGGGAGTACCTTAGCCCAGACTGCAATGAACCCGTCCACTGGGAGTACCTGAGCTCAGGCTGTCATGGACCCTCCCACTGGGTGTACCTGAGCCCGGGCTGTCATGGACCCTCCCACTGGGTGTACCTGAGCCCAGGCAGTCATGGACACACCTACTGAGAGTACCTGAGCCCAGGCTGTCATAGACCTGCCCACTGGGAGTACCTGAGCCCAGGGTGTCATGGACCCACCCACTGGGAGTAGCTGAGCCCAGGGTGTCATGGACCAGCCCACTGGAAGTTGCTGAGCCCAGGCTGTCATGGACCTGTCCACTGGGAGTACCTTATCACACCTGTACTGTTTAGGTGTGTACTGTATAAACCATAATCTAAACTCCAGACAGATAATAAAAACCCAAATGAATGCAACTCCTGAAATTTACACATCTCTACCACACATTTCAGCTCTGTCTGGCAGGGCGGTAACCTGCTCTGTTAAAGTTTTAATTTCACTGATAGCTCTCCTCTATATCCCCCTGTCAGACAGAGCTGCAATGTGTGGTAGAAATGTGTAAATTTCAGGAGTGGATGGACAAATCCTTTGGCAGGCCATCTGTGTATTTAGCTGGAGTTCAGCTTTAAGTCATCAAATATTAGGTGGAGAGAGGTGGGAGGGCAGGGGGAGGCTATTTTATTAAAAATAAGGAGTGGAGAGGGGTAGGGGGACAGGTGGGTGAGGGGAAGGCTTCCGCTATACAGTAAAAGTTGAATCTGAAGTACAATGTACACATATAAGACTTTGTTCACCCTGATCAACATGCATATAAAATTTGCAATTAAATTATTTTGTTTTAAAAGAAATACCTCTTTTGAGACCCATTATTGTCATCACTTGTCTGTCTGGTGCTCTTTGCTCAAGTCTGGTGGGGGCCAGCAGGATTCTTTAAATCTCACAGCACCCTGTCTCTGATTTACTTTCAAGAGCATTATATGACATACTTTGGGCATGCATGCTCCTCCTGCTGGACAACAGGTGATACAGACTTTAGCTGTAACCTGCTTATCAGTTGCGTGATTTGTAATCAAACTACTGATCTTCAGATTGAACAGCTAAAGTCTGCACCTCCCAGGGATCATGCGTGTCTAAAGGGATGCCAGGGATGTGTTCTTTCATTTAGTGCTGGGGAACAAAATGATTGACGGTGGAGAAAGTTAAAAGCTGTGCGAGGCAGGCAACAACAGTATAGCTGATGTCAGTGAAGAAATTGGTGGAAGAGGGGAGCACAGACCTGGGCTGGCAGATGTTCACACACGCCATCTTCTCTGCATCATACACGAGGATCTCATCGCCGGATCCCGCTGTTAAGAAATGGCTGCCGGAAGGGCTGAAGGTGGCTGACAAGGTCTGTCTGTCCTCCTGCAGGGAGCGGACACAACTCTGAGTAGAGAGGTGCCAGAACTTCACCTGACCTCCCGCATCTGACACAACGACAAAGAGACAAATAACTGGAATTATTCATTATCCAAGAGAAACATTCATCATCCAAGAGAACCACTCATCATCCAAGAGAGCCAGCCATCATCCAAGAGAACCACTCATCATCCAAGAGAACCACTCATCATCCAAGAGAACCACTCATTTCCAAGAGAACCAGCCATCATCCAAGAGAACCAGCCATCATCCAAGAGAACCACTCATCATCCAAGAGAACCACTCATTTCCAAGAGAGCCAGCCAACATTGAAGAGAACCAGCCATCATCCAAGAGTACCACTCATCATCCAAGAGAACCACTCATCATCCAAGAGAACCACTCATTTCCAAGAGAACCAGCCATCATCCAAGAGAACCAGCCATCATCCAAGAGAACCACTCATCATCCAAGAGAACCACTCATTTCCAAGAGAGCCAGCCATCATCCAAGAGAACCAGCCATCATCCAAGAGAACCACTCATCATCCAAGAGAACCACTCATCATCCAAGAGAACCAGCCATCATCCAAGAGAACCAGCCATCATCCAAGAGAACCACTCATCATCCAAGAGAACCACTCATCATCCAAGAGAACCACTCATTTCCAAGAGAACCAGCCATCATCCAAGAGAACCACTCATCATCCAAGAGAACCACTCATTTCCAAGAGAACCAGCCATCATCCAAGAGAACCACTCATCATCCAAGAGAACCACTCATTTCCAAGAGAACCACTCATCATCCAAGAGAACCACTCATTTCCAAGAGAGCCAGCGAACATTGAAGAGAACCAGCCATCATCCAAGAGAACCAGCCATCATCCAAGAGAACCATTCATCATCCAAGAGAACCAGCCATCATCAATAAGAACTGGTCATCAAACAGAACCAATCATAATCCAAGAAATCCAGTCATTTTTAAGGAGCGCCATTCATCAACAAAGAGAACCTGTCATAATAAATGTGAATCAGTCCAAATTAAAGAAAACTAGTCATAATCAAAGAGCCAGTCATAATCATCAAGAACCAATCATAATATAGGGAGTCAGTTATAATAAAAAAGAGCCAGTCAATATCAAAGAGAACCAGTCAAAAAAAAAGAAAACTGGTCATCATTCAAGACAACCGGTAATCAGAAAGAACCAATTATAATCCAATAAGTGTAAAAATACCCATCGATCCTGCCAGAAATCTTGTAAGCTGATAACGTCTTGTGCTCTCTAACTATGCCACACTTTTATTAGTTATAGTATTCCCAGCTCTTTTTCTGGATTACAAAACAGTCCCTTATCATATAAAGAAGCGGTGAGGGAGAGGTAGAGATTTTTTATAGTCCTGCCATATGATGACAACGCTGCTTTTCAAGTACAGTGAAGCGTTGTCACTCCAGGACAGGAAGCGTATTATCACCTCTAAGGACTGGTAAACTGCATTATAAGATATCACACTTTAAATGGATTAAAACTCCCTGGGTTTGTTTGTGAATGATGTATACTTCACCCTGCATTTACCTTGAACTTGAATTGGCAGGTTACGTGTTTCGAGGGACGCACCTCCTTCTTCAGAGCTAAGAAGGGTGTGTGATCCCCGAAAAACGTAAGCCTGACATTTTCGAGCGACTGTTTGGGCAAGGTGACACCATCCCACTGCTGGATCACGGCATAGCATCTACATCACTTGTATCTTAGTACACTTGTGAGGGCTGCATCAGTGGAGCATTTCAGTTGCAGATCACTATCTAGCATGTGGATAGGACCATCTACAGATGTCTATGTCTCTTGAGAGCTAGGGGGGTGTACTGCATACATGTGGCTGTTTCTTGGCAGGATCGCTCAGGTGGGTTCGGAATAGGATCCAAACTCACCTGGGAATGGGATCATCTCTAATGATGGAGCTAGTCTATGCAATGTGTGCCAGCGTGGCCCTTTGTAGTCTCCACCAGGGGGCGTGTGACAACACAGCAGCACAAACAATGGTCATCCAACAATAGGAAGCGCCTGAACATGGCAGGATCACCAGTGATTATACTCATATAATTGAAATTGCAGATTTAAAAAGGCTGAAACTGACTTTAGAAATGATGTTGAGATTTTAGCGATGGGGATTATATCTACAACAACCTTTTGTGAAAAAAAAACATGAAAAATGTGACATTTGGGCTATAGAACACTCTGCTTACATGTGGCCAGGAGCAAGTCCCCCTTGGCGCTGGGTCTGCTGGGGTGGAATCTGAGCGTTGTGACTGGCAGATGCTCTGTGATCGATTGTTCATCCTTCAGAGTGTGTACACAGCTTCCGCCTGACACCGCATACACCTGCAGAGACACATGACACATCACGTGACACAGGTTTGACCGTACAGAACTACAGATGACAGCAATACAGAATACAGAGAACCCTTATATGTTGCGTTGCAGCACTCCTACATGTGACACTGGGCCTCCATGATTGAAAGAACTAACATCCAATGAATGAAGGGGGTGGGCCAGGCACAGTTAGTCTGGAGAGGAAATAGCTAGATCACATATGTCATACACAAGGCCTGCGGGCCGGAATATGTGGCTTTTGCACCCAGTTTGGCTGCCGGAACGTGCTGGAGCTCCATTCCGCCACCTCTGGCTTCCGATCTGCTATCACGCTGTCACTTGTAAACACTGAAACCTTCTGGGTTTACAGGGGACAACTTTGCCCTCAGTGGTTCCCAGATTCAACAGATCCCTGCACACCCTCATGGCAGGGACAGATCTCCAGAGATAGAGAGAAAACAAGCACCCAAACCCTGCACTCTGTACACAGTGCCCACTTGAACTCTATACGCAATACACTCCTGAACCCTGCATTCTATACATAGCACATCCCTTAAACCCTGCACTCTGTACACAGTGCATCCCTGAACTCTATACGTAATGCTCTCCTGCACCCTGCATTCTATACATAGCACATCCCTTAAATCCTGCACTCTGTAGTGCAAATCCTGAACTCTGCACTCCGTACATAGCACACCCCTGAACTCTGCGCCCTCTGTGTAGCGTACTCCTGAACTCTGCACTCTTTAGTGCACCCCTGAACTCTGCACTCTGTACATAGCACACCCCTGAACTCTGCGCCCTCTATGTAGCGTACTCCTGAACTCTGCACTCTGTAGTGCACCCCTGAACTCTGCAATCCGTACATAGCACACCCCTGAACTCTGCGCCCTCTGTGTAGCGTACTCCTGAACTCTGCACTCTGTAGTGCACCCCTGAACTCTGCACTCTGTACATAGCACACCCCTGAACTCTGCGCCCTCTATGTAGCGTACTCCTGAACTCTGCACTCTGTAGTGCACCCCTGAACTCTGCAATCCGTACATAGCACACCCCTGAACTCTGCGCCCTCTATGTAGCGTACTCCTGAACTCTGCACTCTGTAGTGCACCCCTGAACTCTGCAATCCGTACATAGCACACCCTTGAACTCTGCGCCCTCTATGTAGCGTACTCCTGAACTCTGCAATCCGTACATAGCACACCCTTGAACTCTGCGCCCTCTATGTAGCGTACTCCTGAACTCTGCACTCTGTAGTGCACCCCTGAACTCTGCACTCCGTACATAGCACACCCCTGAACGCTGCACCCTCTATGTAGCGTACTCCTGAACTCTGCACTCTGTAGTGCACCCCTGAACTCTGCACTCCGTACATAGCACACCCCTGAACTCTGCACCCTCTATGTAGCGTACTCCTGAACTCTGCACTCTGTAGTGCACCCCTGAACTCTGCACTCCGTACATAGCACACCCCTGAACGCTGCGCCCTGTATGTTGCATACTCCTGAACTCTGCACCTTGTATGTAGCACACCCCTAAACCTTCCACTCTGTAAGTAGCGCACCCCTGATACAACCGGCTCTTAGAGGGTAACCGTACTGCTGAGGCGGCCCCCAAAGAAATAGAGTTTGACACCCCTGGTCTAGATGATGCTGGACGTCCTCCAGCCAGAAAATGAAGGGGCTCTATCTGACTTGCTGCACATTTTAATGCACATTATGAGAAGCTCACAGTGTTCAGTGAAATCATGAAGAAACATCTTCTAATACCTTGATTATCCCGTTGATGAGTCCAGCTGCCAACAGGGTCCCCGATGGGTTGAACTGGCAGCTTAGGACCTCCTGGCCGCAGTCACTGGAAGACAAGATGGAGATAAACGTTCATTTTATTAATCCGTCATCTTATACTTCATAAAGATCCCCTCCCCCCTCCATTTCATAACTTACATCTCCTTCTCCAGATGAAGCTCACCCTCGGTGCCGGGCTCTGGAATCGGCTCAAAGGAGATTTCACCAGCACTGGGACTCAGGAGCTGGGAGGAGGAGCGGCGGGCGCTTACCCTCGGACGCGGAGTCACCAGTAATCCAGACATCTGTGAGCTCCTTCTATTTCCTATATTAGACACAACCAGAGAAATGTACAAGAGGACATATGAGGAGATACAAAGCACACAATGATCCCACACAGCACTCTGCACTCTCCTCCCAACAACATTCCATACACCGCTATGTAGCACCAGACACACCATATACACGGCTAAGCATCGCCGGAACGCCATATACACCACTAAGCATCACCGGAATGCCATATACACCGCTAAGCATCACCGGAACGCCATATACACCGCTAAGCATCACCGGACACACCATATACACCACTAAGCATCACCGGACACACCATATACACCGTTAAGCATCACCAGACACACCATATACACCGCTATGTATCACCGGACACACCATATACACCACTAAGCATCACCAGACACACCATATACACCGCTATGTATCACCGGACACACCATATACACCGCTATGTATTACCGGACACACCATATACACTGCTATGTATCACCGGACACACCATATACACTGCTAAGCATCACCAGACACACCATATACACCAATATGTATCACAGGACACACCATATACACCGCTATGTATCATCGGACACACCAAATGCACTGTTAAGCATCACCGGGCACACCATATACACCGCTATGTATCACCGGACACAGTATATACACGCATTGGGAAGTAGGTTATATGGTTTCCATATATAGCATAGCTCACACCTTTGCAGTCAGTTCCAGGGAAAAAAAAAAAAGAAATTAGAACATGCTACATTTTTTCTGCACTGGATTGTACTGGAATGCAGTAAAACGCATCAAAAACGCACCGGAATGCATCAAAAATGCATAAAAAATATGCACCAGACCCCAGTGCAGAGAAAGAAAAAAAAAGATGAAAAAAGAAGCGATAAAGCATCTGGAATGCATCCAGAAACACATAAAAAACACATCAAAAATGCATTAAAAAAATGCACCGGTCCCCAGTACAGAGAAAAAAGAAAAAAAAAAGGAGGAAAAAAAGAAGAAATAAAGCAACTGGAATGCATCCAGAAACGCATAAAAAACACAACAAAAATGCACAGGAACGCATCAAAACAGCACGTGTAGAAATAAATCCAGAACGGATCTGGAGTGCGTTTTTGTGTTGTGGAGCGGCCCTATAACAGTACCCCTTTTACATGCCGCCATTACTGCAGAGCAGAGTGGTTTGCCGCCCATAGCTCAGTAGTCCAATCAGAAGCTGCGCTCCACGCAGTGCGCCCCCCCGAGGGCTCATGCACTTTGGATTTCACAGACACTTTCTATGCCGAGTGTAATTTCCCACAACGCTTTCCCTCACCTGGGGAGCCCCACATGCAGCGTACAGCCTGCCATACAAAGAGAATCGCTGTACGCCGCTATACTCTTGCAAATGCAAATGCCTCTTTGCACTGCCGTTTCGCCCACGCATGCGCATCCAACAAAGCAAAACTCCTCCAAGTTTCTATGCCTTGGTGCGGGAAAGTGCGCCAGCCATAGAAATCTCCTGTAAAATGGACCTTTAAGCCCCGTTCACATTTGCGTGTCGCGCTAACATGCATTTTTTTTGTGCGTTTTTCACCCAGCAGCATAGGGCTGCCCTACATGTGACAAACGCACCATATAAGAGGCTTCCACACCTTTCTGGGTGGTGAGCTGTACAGTTTTTTTTTTTTTTACTGTACGATGCGGCGTGATTAATCGCACCACAAAATGCACGTTTCCTAGACGCTTTTAGGATGCTACTAACAGTTACTCCCCATTCACATTATCGCATAGCGGGGAACGTTCCCACTACACAATATTGACAGGTTATTTGCCTGCGATTCTGTGGGTGGCAAAGGGAAGCCCATTGCCCTATGCAACAGTCAAAAATCGCAGGCAAATTGCCTGTCAATATCGCATAGCTCGTTCCCCGCTACGGGGCTCAATTGTACTGCACGTTTGTCACCTGGCAAGAAGCTCTGCGTGATTCTTGCTGTAGTTTGCTGCGACTGCCGGGCAATCCTGTTGCGCAAGAATTGCGGCAGAGTCGCATCGTGGTTGGGGCGCCATTGAAGGATAAATGGCACCCAAATGTGTACAGCACGTTGTACTGCAATTGCCATGCGATTTGGAAATCACAGCAATTCTGCCCATGGTCACAAATCGCCAGATAAATGGAGCCTTGGGCTTGGGTTCATTTATATGCAGTGCAGGAAATGCAGCGAATCCTGTGCGTTTTCCACACCGCCTTGAAATAGCACGGCGTTCATGCGAACTGCAGGGGGTGTCAAAGTTAACAACACCCCAAACCAGTTCTTATAATGCAGGGCGACTGACAGAATCAAATCGCATAAATGTGAAAAAAGGGGTCCTGTGCAGAAAGGGTGCGATTTAAGCCATACAAATGAATGGCTCAAATCGCTACGCACAGACACTGCGTGCGATTCCGAACTGAAACACATGCGTTGTCCTGCGCCGCATATATGTGAGCCCAGCCTTAAGGATCCGTTCACACTTGTGCGACTTTGGAAAACATGGATAATCATGTCCATCGAGTACCGCTCGTACCTATGCAGCCTTAAAGTAACATCGACTTCAAATGACTTCATGCGCTGCTTTGTTCCGACTATCATGCGACTTGAGGGCCATAGACTTTAATGGTAACCCTATAAAGTTGCATGAAAGTCGCACCTGAATGTTTAGAAGTTAGAATCACTCCCTAGGACACATTTAACCCCTTGATCGCCCCCCCTAGTGTTTAACCCCTTCACTGCCAGTGTCATTTACACAGTAATCAGTGCATTTTTATAGCACTGATCGCTGTATAAATGATAATGGTCCCAAAATAGTGTCAAAAGTGTCCCATGTGTCCGTCATAATGTCGCAGTCCAGATAAAAATCGCTGATCGCTACTAATAAACAAAAATTAATAATAAAAATGCCATAAATCTATCCCCTATTTTGTAGACACTATAACTTTTGTGCAAACCAATCAATATACGCTTATTGCTATTTTTTTTAACCAAAAATATGTAGAAGAATAGGTATCGGCCTAAACTGAGGAAAACAATTTTTTCAATATATTTTTGGGGGATTTTTGGGGGATATTTATTATAGCAAAAAGTAAAAAATATTGTTTTGTTTTTTTCAAAATTGCCGCTTTTTTTTGTTTATAGCTAGAGTTGCCACCTCATCCCTTTAAACCCGAACACATATTGAATACACGGGTTCTGTGGCTGATTAAGGTGGTAATTAAACTCACTTGGTGCCATATGTGCAATAAAATAAGCCTCAGAACCTGTGTAATTCATATGTGTTCGGGTTTAAAGGGATGAGGTGGCAACCCTATTTATAGTGCAAAAAATAAAAACCGCAGAGGCGATCAAATACCACCAAAAGAAAGCTCTATTTGTGGGAAAAAAAGGATGTCAATTTTGTTTGGGTACAGCATTGCACGACCACGCAATTGTCAGTTAAAGCGACGCAGGGCCGAATCGCAAAAAGTGCTCTGGTCAGGAAGGGGGTAAAATCTTCCGGGGCTGAAGTGCTTAATGCAGATAAGGCACCAAGTGAGTTTAATTACCACCTTCATCAGCCACAGAACCCGTGTAATTAATGTGTGTTCAGTTTTAAAGGGATGAGGTGGCAACCCTACTCGTGACGCCATAATCGCAAATAAAGCAGAGAAATAAAGGCCGGTCATGCTATAACAAGGGCTAAATACCTCCTTCAATAAGACGTCTCCTGTGTGGCCCACAGAGCTGACACTCCACCGGCAGGGAAGCAGATTCGGAGTAAACAAACTCGCTCCTGTGGTTGCCAGGCAACAAAAGTTATGTCTGCCAAGCCCTGGAACACCCACAGGGCGGGAAACACATAACACAGCCAGGGATACTCACTAAGCATGTGCAGACTACAGCCAATGACAGGAAAGGGCTTGGCTGTCTCAGGTGTTGCCAAGCAACCCAGCCTTATCTGCTGTCCAAAACACAGCACTAGGCCTCATCCTCACTGACAGTGTAACCTGTTTATATGGATGAGGATAGGTTCAGGCTGGCCCCTGAGGTCAAAGTTTTACCACACGGGCGAGCGTTACGTGCTTCAGTGCATCCTGTTTCCTTTGTTATAACTTTATTTGAATTGTCACATAGTGACGTTTCATTTCATGTCTGTACACAGCAGCGTGGTGTGTCGCGCGTATGTAGGGTTGCCACCTCATCCCTTTTAAACCCGAACACATATTAATTACACAGGTTCTGAGACTAATTTAGGGCAGATAAGGCACCAAGTGAGTTTAATTATCACCTTAAACAGCCACAGAACTTGTGTAATTAATATGTGTTCGGGTTTAAAGGGATGAGGTGGCAACTCTGGGCGTATGGTTGCCACCGCATCCTTTTGAACCTGAACACATATTAATTACACGGGTTCTGTGGCTGATTAAGGTGGTAATTAAACTCAGTTGGTGCCCCATCTGCATTTAATTACCCTCAGAACCTGTGTAATACATATGTGTTCGGGTTTAAAGGGATGAGGTGAAAACTCTAGTCGCGCGGCGCGCCGCTGTGCGATACTCTCCACAAATAAAAGACGTGCTTCTGCCCCAGTGTTCTGGTGTGAACATGTCACATAGAAAACACCTGTGACCCTGCAGTGACCTGAGTGTATCCGGTACGAAAAGTCACCACACATAGCCCTGGTTCACACCAGTGCGGCTTTGAAAGCGTGCTACTTCAGAGCGATTTCAAAGCCACTGATCAGTGCGATTTCATGTGTGGTTCGCTGACTTTTGTGCAACTTCATTTACACTAGACATGCACATTCGTTATCATCCGAATGCATTTTCGTACAAATTTTGGGGATTTTGGTGTTCGTTTTAACAAAACGATAACGAACGCGCAGAACCCGAAATCTGAAAGATCCAATATAAAAAAAATGCTTTATCTTCGTATCCATTATATTTTCGTATCGTTGCGACAACAGTTCGAAATAGATAGATAGAAGATTCGACATGACGGTGACAATAGCGATCTGTGTCTATCGAACCTGCGGTCAAATGTGCCTAACCTAACTCTGTTAGTTCAAGATTATCGACACGATCAAAAAGAACCGAAAATTTTGATTAAAAAAAAGTTCTTCTTCGTTTCTGTTATACAATTTTGTAAATGAGTACGTTTTCTCCTTCACTGATGGGCACTGATGAGGCTGCACTGACGGTCACTGATAAGGTGGCACTGATGAGCGTGAATGAGATGGCACTGATGGGCACTGATATGTGACACATATGGGCACTGATGGGCGGCACTGAAAGGCTGCACTGATGGGTACTTATGGGTGGCACTGATGGGCACTGATAGGTGGACACTGATAGGTGGACACTGATGGACACTAATGAGTGGCACTGATTGATGGTACTGATTGGCATCACTGATTAGGAGGCACTGGCAGGTATTGCTGGTGGGCACTGATTGGCATTGTGTGGGCACACATTGGCATCATGTGTGGGCACACATTGCCACCCATGGCCACCAGGGATGCCGTTCCTGGTTGCCACCCCTGAGGGTCCTGGTGGCATCCCTGGTGGTCCTGGGTTGGCATCCGTGGGGGGGGCACAGACAATCAGCACAGACCCCCCATCAGGAGAGCAGCCGATCGGCTCTCCTCTACTCACGTCTGTCAGATGCGAGTGAGGAAAAGCCGATTGACGGCTCTTCCTGTTTACATCGCGATCAGCCGTGATTGGACACGGCTGATCACATGGTAGAGTCTCCGCCAGAGACTCTTTACCTAGATCGGCGTTGCGGTGTGTCAGACTGACACGCCGCAACAACGATCGTCGCGATGCGTGCCCCCAGGGGTGCGCAGCGGCTTGTTATCCTGATCACGTCATATGACATCCGGTCAGGATAACACAACCACTTTGCCGTCGTCATTTTGCTATATGGCGGGCGGCAAGTGGTTAATTAATTCGTATTTTCGTACAAATGCGTTTTTAACTAAACTAAATAAATAAAAAACAAATTTTGGGGCGTAACTAAAGAAATGTATTTTTTGGACGTAACCGAAATTCCGAAACGCAGAGCCCTCCCACCCCCCTGCGATATCAGCGAATACCAGCGGCTTCGCAGCCAATCATGACAGGACCCAGAACCCGGAAAGAAAACCGGGTGAAGACAGAAGCCGCGGCGCCTGGCATCAGGGGAGCCGTGGTAAGTCGCACCCCTTTACCGGCAATCAGTGGTGGCTGGTGCTGGGCGATTTTGGAGGGGGCGCAGGAGGGCCCCTTCAGGTCCGGACTTACCCTACGCTGGAGCCCTGACGGTAAAGGGATGCGACTTACCATGCGATTTTGGACTGTTTAGGTGTGGTCAGTTTACCTGCATTTAGGGCCAGTTCACACCATATGCAGTCCAGTGCGTTTTTTTCTGCATCAAAAATGTATGGATAGTAGGCTATATAGTTCACACCAGTGCGGTCAGTTCCAGGGCGTTCCAGTGCCATAAAAAAAAGTAGAACATGCTGCATTTTTCCTGCACTGGACTATACTGGAATGCAGTAAAATTCATCAAAAATGCACCGGAATGCACTGGGACACATCAAAAATGCATCAAAGAGGCACCAGACCCCAGTACAGTGAAAAAAAACAAAAAAAAACAGGAAAAAGGCCAGTTCACACCACATGGAGTCCAGTGCGTTATTTTTCTGCATCAAAAACGCATGGAAAGTAGGTTATATGGTCTTTAGTGGCATAGTTCCCACCAGTGCAGTCAGTTTCAGTGGGTTCCAGTTCCAGAAAAAAAGTAGAACATGCTGCATTTGTCCTGCACTGGACTGTACTGGAACGCTGTAAAAACACATGAAAAGCACCAAATGCACCAAAAACGCACTGGAACACACATGTCCTTATTTAGGGCCAGTTCACACCACATGCAGTCCAGTGCATTTTTTTTCTGCATCAAAAACGCATGGAAAGTAGGTTATATGGATTTCAATGGCATAATTCACACCAGTGCTTGCAGTTCAACTGCGTTCCACTTCCAGAAAAAAAAGTAGAACATGCTGCATTTTTCCTGCACTGGAACGATGTAAAACGCATCAAAAACACACCGAAACCTACCTAAACGCACCAAAAATGCACTAGAACACACATGTCATTATTTAAGGTGAAGAAACAAAGAGGGGGGGGGGGGATACACTGAACTGCATCAAAAACACACTGGAACGCATCAAAAACGTGCATGCAGAAAAGCATCTGGAACGCATATCTATGGTGTGAACTGGACCTAAGGCTTTAGAACCACTAGAGATTCACCCTCTCTGTTTACCATTATCATTAAGGCTCGTTCACACTAGCGCGATGCGGGAACCAGTGTGATTCCATGTCCCGGTCCCCACATCGTATAGCACTGGCAGGCAGTTCACACTGCACTATACGAACTGCTGCGGCTGTCAGAAAGTTAACCACACCCCCAGATCGGTTCGTAGATCACAGTACGAACTGTCAAATGGTGCAGGAATCGGATCGCATACGTGTGATTCGTGATCCTGCACCATTTTGTATGGATGAATTCGTATCACACAGACATTGCATGCGATCTGCACAGCAATACGATGACACAATGTTGACACTTATGCAGTGTACACACGGTCAAATTTTCTGACAACAAATGTTGGATAGCAGTTTCTCAAATTTTCCCCCAACAAATTTTTGTTGTCGGACTTTCCGATCGTGTGTACACAAGTCCGTCGGACAAAAGTTCAAAGTACAAACACGCATGCTCGGAAGCGGTCGGTCTTGTAAACTAGCGTTCGTAATGGAGAATTAACATTCGTGACGCGGCAAATTATGAAATCTCCAAATGCAGCGCACAATTCTCTTCTTCTTTAATTGGATAATAATGAAGCTGCTTTGCTGGTGATATTGATGGAGTTATTGCAAACTAATTTTCAAAGGCTTTTTTTTTCTAGTAATAATAATAATAGCACTAAATGAAAAACGCAAAAAGAAAAGCGCGAATCAACACTCACCAAACTTCTACTAAGACGAAATTAGCAGAAGGAGCCCAAAGGGTGGTGCTAAAGAGCTGAAAAACCACGTAGTACGTCACTATGTTCGTAATTGTTGGCCAACATTGTGTATGCAAGACAAGTTGGAGCCAACACCCTTAGGACAAAATTCCACGGTTTCATGTGTACGGGGTATAATGAGGCTGCAGATGGGCTTAGTGAGGCTGCCTTGATGAGCACTGATGAGGCTGCATTGTTGGCACAGTGAGGCTGCAGATGGGCACAGTGAGGCTGCATTGTTTGTCACTGATGAGGCTGCAAATGGGAACAGTGAGGCTGCATTGTTTGTCACTGATGAGGCTGCAAATGGGAACAGTGAGGCTGCATTGTTTGTCACTGATGAGGCTGCAGATGGGCACAGTGAGGCTGAATTGATGGCTCAGTGAGGCTGCATTGATGGGCACAGTGAGGCTGCATTGATGGGCACAGTGAGGCTGCATTGATGGGCACTGACGAGGCTGCAGATTGGCACAGTGAGGCTGCAGATTGGCACAGTGAGGCTGCAGATTGGCACAGTGAGGCTGCAGATTGGCACAGTGAGGCTGCATTGTTGGCACTGATGAGGCTGCAAATGGGCACAGTGAGGGTGCATCGTTGTTGAGTGTGACACGACATTATCTTTTAAAGTATTATTTTATTATGGCATTATATTATTAATTATCTTTAAAGTATTATTTCTTTGTAGTAATTTATTATGAATTTATGAATGGGGGGGGGGGGGGGGGGTTGTCGGCACGGAGCGTGACCTTCCTGAAATGAGCTTGCCACCTCCCTGAAATGAGTTTTTGCAGGTTGGGATGTCTGCAATAGATACATTTGGAATCATTGATGGAGGACAGTAAGGTACGTGTCTGAAGATTTTTTGTCTCTGTCCATCCAGTCCTGAGACTGACAGAGCTGTGCCACACAGCACAGCCCTGTACGGCAGAGCAGGAGAACAGGTTTTTTTTTGCTCTGCTACAGTTAAAGGATTATATAGAATCACAGTGACTGCGCTGGCCAATCGGAAATGATTTGGTCCTTCCTGAAAGTGCTGCATAAAGAAGAGGGAGAAGAGCGGGGATTTCAAATTCCTGGACTGCTGGGGTGCTGACAGCTCGCCAACCCCTAAGTACATCGGGGACCAGGGCGGTGGGGAGGGTGTCTGGTATTAGTTCACCTTTACATTTTTTTTCTGTAAAGGTAAACTAACACTTTGAATAACACTTATGCCGCGTACACACGGTCGGACTTTTCGTCTACAAAAGTCCAACGGACGCTGACGGACTAAAGCTGGCTGGTAATCCGATCGTGTGTGGGCTGCTTCGGACTTTCAACGTACTTTTTTAGCCTCAAATCCGACGTACTTTAGATTTGAAACATGCTTCAAATCTTTACGTCGTAACTACGACGGACCCCGAAGTCCGCTCGTCTGTATGCTAGTCCTACGGACAAAAAAACGACGCATGCTCATAAGCAAAAACTAAACGGAAGCACTCGGTCTAGTAAAACTAGTGTTTGTATTGTAGGTAGCACATTCATCACGCTGCAAAATCTGTGATCGTTGAATGCAGCGCATTTTATTTCTTCTTTACGAATGCTCTAAAGAACGAAGGTGTTTTGCTGTTCATAATCAGAGTTCTCCCAAACTGATTTCTGAATTCTTTTTCTCTTTGATCTCATGAATGATATAGTATGCTTTTTATAAACAATGTTTCCATACTAATAATACTTTTTCCCTTTTTTTTTTTTTTTTTTTTATGTTTGTAAAGTTACCACAAAGAACCCATTATTCTTTTTTATTTTTTTTCTAGTGATTATTTTTTAATTTTTAGATAAAGTTAACCCAAAGCACCGTTTTTGTTTATGTATATATTTTTTTTTCAAGACTTACCACTTGAACATTCTTAACATTAGTAATGTATTTTTGGTGTGTTTTTTTAAAACTCAATGAGATTGTTGTCCCTTGTTAATTTAACATTGTGTGTAAAATCAATGATTTAAAAGAAAACACATAAAAGTCTTTTGCTAAACTCAAAAAAGATCCATTTATTCATGGTCAAAATAAAATAAAGAGGAAGTCAACGCTGGAAAAAGTCGGTGTACAAGAAAATTGGGATCTTGAGGAGTCCATATAAGAGGGAGCACAATCTGGTCCAAGAATCCCAGAGATCAACAGCACCAGCAGATGATCTAGATGTCCCCAGACTGTGGTACTACAACAGCCT